>NC_136061.1:824867736-824916477 GCF_964261635.1 Lissotriton helveticus | reverse complement strand
TAAGGTTATCTTCTTGTTGATGGGGAGCCAGTGCAGGTCTCTCAAGTGGGGTGTGATGTGGCTGCGGCAAGGGATGTCGAGGATCAGACGTGCAGAGGTGTTCTGGATACATTGGAGCCATTCCAGGAGTTTGGCCAGGGCTCCTGCATAGAGTGTGTTTCCGTAGTCCAGTCTACTGCTGACGAGGGCCTGGGGGACCGTCCTTCTAGTTTCGGTGGGGATCCACTTGAACATCCGGCGAGCATGCGAAGGGTGTTGAAGCAGGAGGAGACGGCATTGACCTGCTTTGTCATGGACAGTGTGGAGTCGAGAATGACCCCTAGGTTGCGTGCATGGTCGGTGGGTGTAGGGTGCTCCTAGTGCAGTCCGTCTTGTGGAAAAGCGCTTTCCTTGACACATTTTCTTTTTCTTTTGAAAATCTAGATGTTGGTCAGAATGGGGTATAATCCCCTCTTTCCATCCCTGTAATTGTATGTACTGGTTGTTCCTCACTCCCAAGTACACTGTCATCATTCAACAATGAGATCAAATTTGTGGGAGTCATCCCAGGCCAAGCGGGTGGATCCGAGGATGAGGACCTCTATCTTGTCCGAGTTCAGCCTCAGTCAGCTGCTTCTCATACAGTCCGCGATGGCCTTCATTCCTTCGTGGAGGTTGGTTTTGGTGATGTAGGGGTCTTTGGTGAGGGAGAGGCTCAGCTGGGTGTCTTCGGCATAGGAGATGATGTTGAGGTTGTTCCGACATGCGATGTGGGCGAGCGGTGCCATGTAGACATTGAACAACGTTGGGCTGAGGGATCAGCCTTGAGGTTCGCCGCAGATGATCTTGGAGGCTTCGGAGCGGAAGGGGGAGGCGGACGCTCTGTGTTCTGCCGGAGAGGAAGGAGGTGATCCAGTCCAGGGCCTTCTCTTGGATTCTGGCGTCGTGGTGGCGTGTTCGTAGTGTGTGGTGGCAGACCGTGTCGAAGGCGGCTGACAGGCCCAGGAAGACGAGGGCCTCAGTTTCTCCGTTGTTGAGCAGGGTCCTGATGTTGTCAGTGGCGGCGATGATTGCAGTTTTGGTGCTGTAGTTGCTGCGGAACCGAGACTTGGTTGGGCCCAGGATGCTGTTCTCCTCGAGGAAGCTGGTCAGTTGTTTGTTGATGGCCTTTTCGATGACCTTCGCTGGGAACGGGAGCAAGGAGATGAGGCGGAAGTTCTTGAGGTCCTTGGGGTCTGCCTTGGGTTTCTTGAGTAAGGCGTTGATCTCTGCTTGCTTCCAGCTCTCTGGGAAGGTCGCTGTCTCAAGGCGAGATGTTGGTGGTTTTCTGGAGATGGGGTGCGATGGTGCTGCTGGCTTTGTTGAAGATGTGGTGTGGGCAGGGGTCTTCCGGGGATCCAGAGTGGATGGTGTTCATGATCTTGAAGGTGTCGTCATCATTTATGTTGGTCCAGGCGAGCAGGCGGTTGGTGAGGGAGGTGGTCGTGGGAGCGGGGGCCTCAGCGGTTGCTGGGGTGGTGACGGCATCAACGCTGGCGTGGATGTCTGTGATCTTACGATGGAAGTAGGTGGCCAGCGAGGCACGCTGGTCTTGTGACGGCGGGATGTCGGAGAGTTCCTACACGATATTGAAGAGCTCTTTTCTTTTGTGTGCGTTGTTGTCAATGCGGCCTTTGAAAGAGGTCCTTTTGGCGGATCTGATGAGGTGGTGGTGTCTGCGGGTGGTGTTCTTGTGGGATGTGTGGCTTTCCAGTGTTCGTTCACGGATCCAGTTTCTTTTGAGTTTTTGGCAGGTTCGCTTGGGTGCCTGGAGGTCTTCAGTGAACCAGCTGGCTCCCTTGCTGGTGTGGGTGTTAGAGGGCTTCTTGAGCGAGGCAAGGGTGTTGGCGCAGTCGTCGATCCACTGTCTGAGGCTACGGGCTGCGGCGTCGGGCCAGTCAGTTCTGCGGGTGGGCTCTTGGCGAGGGCGGTGGTTAGCAGGTCTTCGGTGACTTTGCTCCAGCCACGGTGGGGAATCTGCTGGGTGTCGTGGTGTGTGGTGGGTTTCCAGAAGGTGAAGTGGATGCAGCGGTGGTCGGTCCAGTGGAATTCGGCCGTGCGGTTGAAGAAGGCGTGGGAGCTTGCTGAGAAGATGGGGTCAAGCGTGAAACCGGCGGAGTGGGTGGGTGTTGTGACGAGTTGTCTGAGTCTGAGGTTGGCGATGTTGTCGATCAGGGTGGAAGAGTTGGAGCCATTGTTGTTCTCAAGGTGGAAGTTCAGGTCCCCGAGTAGGATGTAGTCCATGGTGGCGAGGGCGTGTGTACTGATGAAGTCAGCGATGGAGTCGCTGAACTGTGGTCGGGGTCCAGGTGGTCTGTAGATTGTACACACACATCCACTCGCTCACCCATACTGCTACTCATACTGCTACTCATAAACCCTCTCACTCACTAATACAACCATTGATATATTCTCTCATACACCAACACAGGCACTCATACACCCATGCAGGCACTCACACACTGAGTGAGTCACCCATAGAACTATTCACACACCAAGACACTCACCCAAACAGTAAACCACACAGCCACTTACTCACCCAAACAGTTACACACACAGCCACTTACTTACTCACACAAATATTAACACATACTCACTCACCTATACAGTCACTGATAGAAGCATGCACTCATCCATATAGCCATTCTTCACATTTACTCACTCACACATACAGTCAATCATATACCCTGTCACTCACCTATACTGCCTTTCACATACCCAGTGAATCATCCATACTGACACATGCACTCAACCATTGACACAGCCATACAGACACTCACTCACCCATGCAGCTTCTCACACACACACACTACCTCATACAGCCACTGACTTACACACTCACTCATCCATACAAGCAGTCACACACCTCTCACTGACACATATGGACACCAAAACAACAATAGAGGTATTCAGACAATCAATCAAACACCCATATAGCCATACATTTACCCACTAAACTATACACCCACTTAGACTTAAACTGACAGACAGATAAACACATTTACACAACCAGTCACTCACCCATACATTCACTGAAACACCTAATCACTCACTTATACCGTCAGACACTCATCCACTGAGTCATCGATACAGGCACTCATATATCTGCTGATTCACCAATAAACCTTGGTATATATATTTAACACTCATAGTTTTTTTTTAAAACACTCACAGTCACTGGATGATGTCATGACTGATGTCATGAGTGATGTAATTTGAAATGTCATCAGTGATGTCACTGACCATGTCATGAGTGATGTAACAAGTAAGGTCATAAGCAGTGCATTGCGAGGGCATGAGTTATAGTTAACTCAGGTCACTACTGAATTTCTCTGGTTTTGTATGAGTGAAATGTCAGCCTAACTATAACGTCCCTGTAACCTATGGTTTTTTCAGTGAATTTCTAAGTTTTTTTATTTTACTATAACGACTGAATTTCTCTGGTTTTGTATGAGTGAAATGTCAGCCTAACTATAACGTCCCTGTAACCTATGGTTTTTTTCAGTGAATTTCTACGTTTTTTTATTTCTATTTCCTAACTATAATGCCCCTGTAACCTTTGTTTTTTTCAGTGTATTTCTAAGGTTTTTTAAATGCTAATTCCTAACTATAACATCCCTGTAACCTTTGATTTTTTCAGTGAATGTCTATGGTTTTTAAAGTAGTAGTCACGTTTGCAGAGTAGTGGAATAAGGGGGTGGGACCTCCAACCAGCTGACAGGAATTCTACTGTGTAGGACTTACAGGAGGCATCAGGAGGGCTTCTTGGTCCCCAAATTCCCTCTGGAGCCATGGGGGCTTCATCCCCCAAATAGTAGTGTGCCAGGAGGCACGTTTGCAGAGTGGTGGAGAAAAGGAGCGTGCCTCTGACAACTTCTCAGCAATCCTGCTATGTGGAACGTGCTGGAGATAACAGGAGGGGTAATTAGCCCCAAGGATGTCCTTGGGGACCAAACACCCATCTCCTGTCACCTCCAGTAAGTTCAATACAGCCAGATAGCTGAGATCTAAAAGCAGGCCATGCTTTTTTCCCCATCTCTCTGCTAATGCACCTCCTGGAGCACTGCTAGTAGAGAAATGAAGTCCCCTTCTCTATTGAGGGTCCTTGGGGGCCACCTACCCCTCCTAATACATCCATAAAGTCCCATAAAACAGGATTGTTGAGACCTGATAGCAAGCCACACTCGCTTTCTCCACTACTCTGCAAATGCACATACTGGCACACTACTAATTGGAGGATGAAGTCCCCATGGCTCTTGTGGGTGCTTGGGGGCCAACTCGTCCTCCTGTTACCTCCAGTAAGGCCCACACCGCTGTTTTGCAGAGAGGTGGCCAGAGGCCATACCCCCTTTCTCCATCACTCTACAAACACAACTCTGGATGCACTGCTGCTTGTGGAAAGAAGTCCACTTTAGTCCTAAGGCCCTCAGAAGGCAAGGGGATTTCATCCCCCCACCAGTAGTGCACCGAGAGGCGCGCTTGCAGAGTGGTGGAGAAAGGAGCATGGCCTCTGACCACCTCTCAGCAATCCGACTGTGTGGAGCTTACTAGAGTTAACAGGAGGTTTTCTTCACTCCCTCAGCAGCCAAGGGGACCCCAATTAGAAGCGCAACAGGTGGCATATTTACAAAGTAGTGGAAAAAAAGGGCAGGTCTCTCATGAGTTGCAGCTTTTTTTTTTTTATATATATATATATATATATATATATATATATATATATATATATATATATATATATATATTTTTTTTTTTTAGAAAGGTGGGGCTACGTGGCCCTCCTTCTCTGGACCATTTTGGGCACCTGGGACCCCATCCCCTTGGGCCTGATCCATTAAAAAAAATGTATTAAAAAATTGGAGGGGGCCTGGCCATTATTTGTAATAAATTACAATGTATGGAGGGGTCGAGGGATCCTCCTCCTGGGCCATTTTCGGCCCCGGGGACCCCATCCTCTGGGGAGTGTCCATTTCTTTTTTTTAGTAAATAGGAGGTGGCATGAGGTCCCCCTACCGAGGACGATGTCGGCCCCTGGGACCCCAACCCCAGGGGCCAGGCCTTGATTTCTTTCTACATGGAAGGAGGGCTGCACGGACCTCCTCCTCAGGCCTATTTTGGCCTGGGGCAGGCCTTCAACAATTATTTTTCTTGAAACCCCGGGCCGATATTGCCCCGGGGACCCCAACCCCCGCAAATGTCCAGGTAATTACAGACCGCTAGGGGAGCCTTAAGGCCCCCGCGGTCCTTGGCGGCTCCCGTCACCTGCGGGAGCCGGCATTGCTTTTGGACAGAGGGAGCTGCTGACATCAAGCTCCCTCTGCCCCAAAGCAATTCTTCTCCACTTCATGGAAGTGAGAACATTTTTACTGCTCAAGCTTCCATGAACCGGAGCAAAGTTTGCTATGGCTTGCCAAGAGCACTGCTGGAGGGTACTTTTGGGTATTGCTAGAGCCGGTCCTGGGGGTACCCAGGACCATTTACGGCTCCACAAGGGGGTAGCGCCAGCCCCTGTCCAACAAATCTTAATCCCCGGGGAGGTGGTGGTCCTCAGGTTTGCGTGGAGGGCTGGAGTATGTAGCCCTAGGGAGGTGGCGGTCCCAGGGGCAGTAGGGGATGCGTGGCTCCCCCACATTTTACAGAATCAGCCCCAGGGTGAAGGTGAATGTAAATGCAAATGTCATGGTACTTATAGAGCGCACTGTCACCAGACGGTCACCTTGCGGTGTCGCCTATTCGGCTTCCTGGCGCTGATACTCATACCGCTGTGGAACCCCTCCTGGCTTTCCCTGTGACGTGTCCACTCCTGGGCACCCCCAGGGTGAAGCCAGGCATCCTTAGCGCTGTTGGGGCCGGTGTGGAGGCTAAGCAAGCTATTGCCCAGAGTTGCAGCGTGGGGCCCGTGATTAGAATAGGCACCGCGGCGAGAATTAACAGGTCAGAGGAAATTGAGCCCAAGACCCCGCCGAGGCAGGAATCGAACCCTGGTCCCTGGCCAGAACTCTGCATCAGGGTCTGCCGCTCTAACCATTGAGCCACACTCCTCCACAGTCCCCGTTGGTCCCCGGGCCGGCTGGGGAGGACCCACGCAGGCCCCATCATCATTCTTTTTTACTGCCCCCAGGACCTGGCCCACCTGGGGGCCTAAACTAAATGAATAACATACAAAAAAAGTTCCTGAAGGAGTTATTTCGAATTATGTATCAACTGATAAAGATGTCATAAAAATGAACATAATTCAATAAATCACCGGAGATTATATTTATATGAGCAATGAATTTATATCATGACATAAGATATATACAGTCATATATCCTATTAATCAGCATAGGTCAAAATCCATATGACAGTTCATGATTGGCAACATAAACAAAAAGACTGCTCCTTAGATTCTTCGTATAAGCAGTGATGATAGACACTTTTGCAAATTATATGGACAGTATACACAATATCAGCCATATATACATTATTTACCAACTATATACATTTATACAATACATAGTCTGATGATATTCGCAAAATAGTGTCAATTCATCGACGTTTCGGTCTCACGCTTCACAATTTAAATGAGACCATCCTCAGGACACAAGTTGCACCATGAAAAGTTGATGAATCACACTAGTCCTGTCCTCCTGGCTCTTGTATTACGGAGAGGCAGGTCTTCACTGATAATCGTGATCTTCTGGCATGTTAATGCCAAACCGGGATTTGTTGGGGAGTGAAACCCCTCACAACATCACCGTTCGCTGTAAAAGTCTTTACAGCGAGCGGTGATGTTGTGAGGGGTTTCACTCCCCAACAAATCTCGGTTTGGCATTAACATGCCAGAAGATCACGATTATCAGTGAAGACCTGCCTCTCCGTAATACAAGAGCCAGGAGGACAGGACTAGTGTGATTCATCAACTTTTCATGGTGCAACTTGTGTCCTGAGGATGGTCTCGTTTAAATTGTGAAGCGTGAGACCGAAACATCGACGAATTGACACTATTTTGCGAATATCATCAGACTATGTATTGTATAAATGTATATAGTTGGTAAATAATGTATATATGGCTGATACTGTGTATACTGTCCATATAATTTGCAAAAATGTCTATCATCACTGCTTATACGAAGAATCTAAGGAGCAGTCTTTTTGATTATGTTGCCAATCATGAACTGTCATATGGATTTTGACCTATGCTGATTAATAGGATATATGACTGTATATATCTTATGTCATGATATAAATTCATTGCTCATATAAATATAATCTCCGGTGATTTATTGAATTATGTTCATTTTTATGACATCTTTATCAGTTGATAAATAATTTGAAATAACTCCTTCAGGAACTTTTGTTGTATGTTATTGATTATACCCAGTTCCGTGGGAATATTGGGTTGCCCTATTCTGTTTACACTAAACTAAATGAAGCAAGGCAGACCACGCTTCATTTTCTCTTTTTTTAAGCCGAATTTGATAATCCACTGTGTCTCCCATCAGAAATTACAAAAAAAAGTGCTATTTTTGGCCCTGAACAGGCTAATGGTTCAAGGTGTTTCTACCCTACCCCTTCTCTTTTGTTGAATCTTTTTTCTTGTGACTCAGTTCAACCGAGTCACAAGATGGCTGCCAACACTTCCTGGTTTGAAGTGTTGGCAGCCAATCAGATCTCAAGCACAAGATCAGGAGGGTTTGTGGATCCACCGCAGCCACAGTTGTATATCTGAGAAATCCTTACATTTCTCAGAAACTACTCGTAAATGCCCTTTGTGAATGCAGAAAATCAAACTTTACGACTTTCAGTATTCACAAAGGCCATTTTGTATTTGTTGCAATAGAATTTTTTAAATGTGAAACTTTTTAAAATATCTGATTCAAGTAAGTGTGACCATATGGTCCTAAATACACAGCTTAACAAAACCTATGTCAATGAATTTCTGTTTCTAGTTTTCCTTCAAACTGTACACATAGGAAGAGAATCTGTCTCAATGAGACAGCTATTGAATCTTTTAAGAATGTTACTTTAAAAAACTGTCAAAGTAGGAATTTGGGAAATCATGAGCGGTCCTGGTATAGGGAATTCATTATTATGAATGGTCTGAAACATAATATTACGAAACCAGATAAACGTGTGTCTGAAAAAAGGGAATGCCCCAGTGCAGATTTTAACACCGATTGTCAATAGGCTAACTTAAAAGATTTAGGAGGCGGCTTAAAAATCTCCTCGATGCCTTGAAATGGTTTTAAAATGAGTAAGAATTCTTCTCTTTCACTACAAAATCGATTATTTAAAAGCCCTTTGTGAGGAGACAGTTGGCACTTGAAGGACCGACTCATGGACATTTTGGACTCTAATAAATGGGACATTTTCTGCCTTTGCATTTATTTTTGGGAGTTTTACTCCAGACAACATCTGGAAGAACACTATCCATGAGCTATAATGGAACAATTTCTGAAATAATGCCTTTCATAGCAGATGGTCCTTATCAGCCTGATTCCAGTCTTCTTAAACTACTGGAGGTGGGCCCTTTTGCAAAAACTGTTGAAGAAAGACCACCTCAGGCAGGTGGTCCTGGTTGCCTACTTGTAGTGCTCTTTAAAGCAAATGTTATTTGATGGACCTCTATCTTAGGTCCTTTACGTAAAGGACTATAGTAAAAGGAGGTGTTACTGACTCAAGGCATGGTGCGATTTTAAAAGCAATATTATAGAAAAGTGATAAAAAGGTACATCTAAATACAGACTGATTTTCCTGCTCAACATCATATCTAAATGCATGCAAAGTAAGATCCTGACTAAGGTCCTAACAGTTTGGCTATTGCACTTAATTCCCATTCTAGACCATCCCAACTAACCGCCTTTGTTCCAGGCCATAGCATGTCCCTGAATATATGCAGGTTATTTTGCATCACAGAGTTTTCCCCTGCTCTCTTTCTCAGGTCACCATGTTGTGTGCTGGATCTGGGAAAGGCATTTGATTCCCTAGATTGGTGCTAACTATTTGAGCTGCTCTGTCTCTTGGCACTAGTCAATCGCCTAGTATTACTTATTCAACTAAATTATGCATGTCCCACGGTGTGCGTCCTCATGTGCCGCTATAGATCACAACTCATCATCATGCACAGGGGTACCAGACAGAGGTGCTCTCTCTCTCCTCTTCACCTTGGCAACTGAGCCTCTTGCCATCCAATTCCATTTGTGGGGTCTGAATGGGTTCTCCCTTTGGGAGACAGAATATCTGTGGTTTCTGTGTACATTGAAGACCTGCTTCTGTATGTCAGGGACATCATGGCAGGCTGCCAGAATATTGCAATGACTCTAGGCGAGTTTCGTTAGGTACCCGGCCTGCATCTTAAGTGGCAGAAGTGTTGCTGTTTCCCCTCGGCCTGCATGATTCTACTGGACTACCCTTTACTGGCAACAACATACCTTCAAATATTTAGGCATATGTATATAGCACTCTGCTCGAGATCTGCTTGATAGAAATGGAACTTGCGCCCTTATGGTGTTTTGGGCATTCTGGCAAACTTTGCCATTGTCCATAACAAACAAGGCAAATTGCTTACAAGGGGATAGCACTTTACCTTATTCGGTATTGATACCCTAGGTCTCGGGAGCTTATTGGGTTGCCCATCCTTATAGTATTGTTCATAATGGGCAGAATTGCACTCTCAAAGAAGACCATGCTTTAATTGTTTTGTCAACCTACCACTCTGCTTAACCACTTCATTCTTCTGATCCCTTAACACCTTTTCAGCGAGTTGATATCGAGTAAGGGTCGATGTGGAGTCGCTTGATAAAGGTGATCTTGGGGTACCTGATTTTGAGCATTATTATCCCGCCTGCTCACTTCAGTGGCTCGGCTGGTGCTTTGTGGGCATCAGCCTAGATGATTCTGCAACCACACAGGCATTGTGGACAATGGCTGAACTGCTTCAGCTCTTCTGTCTGTTGGGCTGCACTGAATGACCCTCTCCCCAACTCAATAAGGTTGCATAAATATGTTACTGCAGGGCTCTCAGCATCATGAATGGGGGGTTCTCCTCTATGCTCCAGCCACCTTAATTCTTAATCTGCTGCATGCAAGAAATGTTCTAACTCTAACTTTACACACTAGGCATTGAGACATTGGGAGATATTTTTACTAAGGGCTCACTTCTCGCCTATGAGGACTTTATGGAGCTGTACAGTACCTCAAGGGAACTTTCTAAACTTTAATAGCAAGAAGATGATCTGCACACACTTATTTCCAAACACAAATCCATTTACCAAGATCATTATTCTCATAAGGTCAAAAACAAGAAATTTCATGGAGACATGTATTAAATGTTCTTACTAATCCTTTATTCTTTATATTCTTTTTTTTGTTCAAATTTGTTTATTGGGTTTAACCATTCATTATGTCATTTTGACTCAGTACATTAGTGCGATGTTTTAAAACACAGTTACAAGGAGATTCAGGTACTCATGATCATCAGTGAACATTTTGCTGTTTGGCAATTTTATAACTGTTCATTCCGTGCCTACGCACATTATGCTGTTTCACAATGTCAGTACTGTACAACCCATGGTAAAGAACTGTCGGGGGGAGTTTTCATGTTGTTCTCAACTCGTCAGTGACACTGCGTCATGATTAGGTGGAGTCTGTCGCGCTGGGCGTACATGACTGGCTCGCTGTTATGTGAACTTACCAGTGTTGTCTTGTCAAATCGTGCCTATATGCGTTCCCAATAAATCGCTGGCGGGGTCGTCCGCCAGTCCTAACTTGAAAACATTTCAACTGTGGAGGTAAACAATAGGGAGAAGAAGGGGGGGGCTGTCCAACTAAGAGTTGATGGGATCGCTAATGTCAATGATATTATTCCTTTAGTAGGATGTGAAGGTATGGTAGCGTGCGTGCGGAGGAAGGGTCGGGTGTGAGCCTCTGTGGTGTTCCCTTTGTTGTCTAGTGGGGAGTTCTTTGTGTGGTTACTACCCAGGATTGACTCTGGAGTGGCGGATTCTCACGCGACACCTCCTATTCTTTTTATTCTTTACAGTGTAACCAACGGGTTTCGTCCCTTCGCGGGACTTCTTCTGGGCCCAGTCACGAGATACTTTCTTATGATGCTGTATTGTCTCCAATGTTTAAAAACATAGAATTCTTGTTCTCCACAATTAATGGAGGATTAAAGAGTCCAGAACTTTCAAATGAAACTATTTTTTGGGGGGTATTTTAGGTCAATGTTGACCCCCTGCATCAATAAAGCTCAGTCAAGGCGACTGTTCACCCCCCCACCGATTGGTTTCTGAAAATGGTAACCTGTAATACCCTGTTACACACACTCCGCCAGGAGGGCAGAGGGTAATGGGGGAACCTCACAGTCACCACCCACTGCAGGTACTCCACACAATGGGCACCAGGCCACATCTCATAAGCTGGCTAACTAAAGTGCTGATGTCACACTTGCAACCACCCCTTAGACGTACCGCACTTTAGGTGGGAGACAGAACTTACTAGGAAACTTACTGAAGCTGAATAGAAGCACGCCGTCACTCAAAAATGCCGAGCTGAAGCTCATACAATTGTATATTGTACATAGGGCCTATTTGACCCCTAGGTAGAGCAATGGTCCGTTTTCGCGAGCTAGTAGCCAGACAATGGTTGCTGGCATGCAGCATATGCTCTTGGCCTGCCCTGCGTTAACAACCTACTAGGCCGCATTTATAGATTACCTATAGATGTTTTCAGGGCATGCTAATCTGAGTGGCTGGGATATCACCGCCCTGGTCTCATTAAGCGATTTAAAACCATCACAAGGCTATGCCTTGCTTCCTTGACTTGGCATTTATCTTAGCACTAGCACTGAGGTCCATTACGTGCCTCTGGAATTCGGCAGTGCCCCCATCAGTGGTTGCATGGCACCCTGTTGTCATATCTTGGGCGGACACTGATAGTGCTCTTCTCCATGGCGAGGAGGCTAGAGGTATCTGGAAATACCCTTTGTCAATGAGCTGGCTTTAGCTCATTGAAACCTTTCACACCCAGGTCAAGGACTACACCTTACCTCTATAGGCGTGTGCCAAAACATTGGTCGTGTGGCATTATCTCCTGACTTGTGCGTCCAGCAAAGGCACCGCCCCATCTCCTATTAAGAGTCACCACAAGCAACTCTCTGTGCTTTCTCATCTCACTCTCGAACTCCACCCCACCTTTTACTCATTCAGTCGCTTTCTTTTTGTTACTTGACTTTCTCACCCACCTGAAGTTCACACATTGCCTTGATTGGCTCCTGGACACCCACTGCTGAGACTCAATCATAGCCCATCATCATCACACTGGCTCCTGCCCCAGCCTTTGGTAAAGGTTTCCTGTAACTGTGCATACTCCGTTTTCCCCACTCTCCAAGTTACTGTGTTTTTTAGTTGTTCTACTGTTCCTCTCCAATAGCAGCCATGATACGCAGCATCACAGGTTTTGGTGCAGTTGTTCTGTGCCTTTTTTACCATATTGATGTAGCCAATGTTAATATGCATGAGTGGCTATGTCACAGTGCTTGCTGTATTGAACTATCCGCTCTTACTGGGTCCCATTTATGCAGATTTTACACTTGCAAAGTCCCTTTCTGTTGAATTGCTTGCACGGCCTGTATAGGACTATGTAATGTTTGATGCTGTAAAGAGACCTTTAAAAAGTTAATAAAAACTATAGAAAATATATATAAAATGAATGTAAATGTAATTGTAAAATCTGTAAGCTGTTCAGCAACAAAAGAAAGTCTGATCCCATAGGAGCAGGGAGTTTTTTGTTTTTTTAAAAACAACACAGGTTCCAGTAAGGAGCACAGTCTGCTTTAAGAAAAAGCTTCCCATAAGGAAATGCAAACATAGGGATTGTGGTCTGCTGATCCTTTCAGTCTACCCACCATCTGTGTGTTTTTAGCCAATCATCCGGGGCTGCAAATAGCGACCTCATAATATTCCTTATGTCCGAATGAGGTTGCACACTGCTCATCAGCGTGTGACCCCAGAGCATGATGGTCGATGTAGTCGGTATGAGCGGGTGAAGAAGGCTGATAGCCAGAAACCGGTCCTTGGATGCTTGATTCCGGTCTAGGAAAGACATGGCTTGGTAGTTCGGGCTGGACTGTTCCCATGAGGCACAGGGTCAAGGCTGATTTGCATATAGTCATTGTCTGACCTAGGGTGGTGTGGAGTGCAAAAAAACGATGGATTTTGGCCCAGATATGTGTACTGGGGTGAATGTAAGACATTGTTCTACATTCTGTCCATCTACTGTGTTTTTGCAAGCCTCGTAAATATGAAACAGGCTCCTGAGCCACCGGAGCATCACAAAAAGTGACGTTGCAACGACGCAAGGGGCCTCATAAATGGGGCCCTAAATTCCCGAAATTACGCTATTACCACCTCAGCCAGTGCAAATTGGTTGCATATCAGTGAAACTTTCAAGGCAAATGCTGCTTCTGGGAGGAACTGTAGCAACATTTGTTGATGTATCTAAAGTAATCAACACGAGAAAGTACAATAACATAATCATTGCACCACAATAAGACATATCCGGGGCACAACAGAACAAATAGTCAAAACACAACGCAACAACCACAGTACGATGTCACAACATGACATTGCAATAATGCAGCACAAAAACAAAGCAGCACACAAAGCCATCTGAATAAATCACAACTCGAAAACAAAAAGTGCCACACAATAACTAGCAGCAAAACATTATCGTGACATATAATTACATCCAAAAACCTGCTTGCATAATATGGTAGTAAAAGGTATTTGTACCAGCCCTGCCTTAACTTACCATCAAGAAATGGCGCCAGTCAAAAATGTTTGTGATGCGGTCACTGACTTCACAGGGGGAGCCACCTTTCCTCAGTAATGCTGTCATGTTCATTTCGTGCCCTGACTCCTCTGCATCTGCTGTTCCCCCACAGGCCCCCTCAATACTGCTACAGCGAGCGACTCCTGGCGTGAATCTGCCTGCCAATATCTTCAAGTGCGAAATGAAAGTGATAATAATGTGTAAAGGAGGTGCTTCCTACACTTCGCAGTGATTCACCCTCGCTCTTGACAAACTAGGTCAAGATATGTGATTTGTACTGAACATAAACAACTGAGATCACTGTATAAATGCAAACGGGCTCATTGCATGCTCAGTGCAATATCTGAAATTAAGTACCCACTCAGTAACTGTGGGTACCACCTGGTGCAGTATCCACCGGGTGTACTGTTACCACATGTTTAAATTCATGCATTTCCAGAATGGGGTAAATAGAGATCAAACAGCATAATTTCCCACCTTCTGAGTACTTAAACTCGAGATGTGCAATGTTTTCCGTATGTGCAGTAAGGGCCATATGTATGAAAAGTACCGTTTGCGATTCTCAAATAGTGATTTTTTGTGAATCGCTATTTGAGAATCACAAAACCCTATGTATGTAGGATTTGCAAATAATTTTGCGAATCCTACATATTCCTTAATTGAGAATTGCAAATCGCAATTAACCGCATCAATGC
The DNA here is from genome assembly GCF_964261635.1 of Lissotriton helveticus. Classification (NCBI taxonomy): domain Eukaryota; kingdom Metazoa; phylum Chordata; class Amphibia; order Caudata; family Salamandridae; genus Lissotriton; species Lissotriton helveticus. Next base: position 824,901,952 of record NC_136061.1, on the reverse strand, counting down.
GGCGGCTTTTCCCGCTGTATGCGGCAATTTTGACATTACCGCGTTACATGACGAGCTTAGCTCGTCATGAGCGCACGGCAGGTTACGCTCATGACGAGCTGAGCTCGTCATCAGCCCCGAAGGGGTTAAGGAATACCTCCCCATTCATTCCTATGGGCCTAGAGGCCTTAGGTTCTAGGCCCATAGGAATGAATGGGGAGGTATTTCCTAAGGCCCTAAGGGCATGTATGTGAGTAACGTGGCACTTTGAAAAATGCATAAAAGTGTGTTTTTCAAGGAAATCGCAAACTACCACCAACTTGAAGTTGGTGGTAATTTACGATTCCTTAAATCCAATTTGCACTTTTTCTGCGCTTCTTACATTGCATTTAAGGAATCAAAATTTGCGATTCAATTTGCGATTCCTTAAATGCAATCGCAAAATAGGTAATCGCAAAATTTGCGATTCCTTATTTTGCGAAGGGTACTTCTGTGTCATACATATGACACTGCTGTTTTGTGATCGCAAACTTCAAAATTCTGCGAATTTTGACATTTGCGATCGCAATATTGCCTTCATACATATGGCCCTAAGTGTTTTATGTAGCGGAATTTATGCAGGTAAAATCAAGTGTGTTGTGTTGTTACCACCACACGAGGTAACATTCCGCTTTGGCTACAAATACCCATTTAGTCCATAATTAGGATTTGCGAGGAGATGGATAGAGGACCATTGTGAAGACACAAGTGAGTGAAATGACCAGTTGTTTTTTTCTCGTTTCCTTACATTTTTCCAGAATATATGTATCTATTTTCTTTCCTCACAGCTCAGTCCATACTTTTAAAGACCCGTTCTCCCCAGTGTAAGTTATTTTATAGACATATACAAAGGTGTTCCTCGGGTTAGAGGCCTCATTCGCATTATCAGAAAACAAACTACGCATATCTCTGCAATTTTATTTCAAACAAAAATACAGATTCTATTTAAACACGGTTGAACAGAAGTCTCTCTCCGAGCCCCTTTATGATGCAATATAAAGAACAAGCTTAACAGGGAGGGACAGGACAGAACTAATAGTTCACTTTCATGCGCCTGTCTGTAGAATTAATTATCACTATGAGTATCCCACCACTAAAAATACTTAGGATAGGAAGGAGGTATCGCCCGTTGGATAAAGCCTGGAGACGCAGACTAAGTAGGTGGATTAACGGGTCAGGACCCTTGATGTAAATTTGACTACAGGGCAACCCTGCAGTGCTGCGATACCATGAGAAGATGTAACTTCTCCATACTGGGATGGAGTGACCATTATCCAACGGGCGAACAAGAGAAGGTGTCTGTTTTCGTTGTGATTGAGGAGCAGCTACCTGCTCCTTAATATAAATACATCATTAGGAAAATCCTATGATACTCTAACCTGGAAGAACTACACCTTTTTGCCCTGAAGAAAGTCCGGGACCCGATTGGGCCAATTATTTTTGCGGACTAAAACATGTTGGCACTAGGGTCATAGGACCATAAATTTCCTTACGACCTTTCATGTTTTTTAAAATTTTTATTTTCCCCTACAGTTCCATAATAAACCTGTAGGAGGAGTTTTAATCTTTATACCCCCTGGCCATATTCTTCAAGAGCTCCCTGAAATACGGTCGAGCCCACCCTGAACTTTAGGAGTCAGGGTGAACCTGATGATGAAGCTTGACACTACTAGAGTGTGTGAGGGTTACATGAACAAAAGGAATTGCTTCCTTCCCCACACTTAAGTGGTTGATATCCGATAGGCTTCTCCTCCTTCCTATCCTAGGTATTTTTGGTGGTGGGATACTCATAGTGATGATTCGTTTAACTCGGGAGCAGGGCTCGAGTCGGGGTACCACGCAGGTGGACGGCGTCCCCCCACTTATTTAAATTTATTTTATCGGGTGGACACCGTCCCCCCTGCAAAGATGCCCTTGCTGAGGAATAAAGTATTTACTTGCCATTAACTGCATGCAAAAACATAACCAATTTAAAGACGGAGAGGGAGCGCCCCGCGGTCCCACCTCTGACTGTTCCCGATAGAAGCTGTAGCTACGAGCATAGTAGGCACATGGGAAGCTATTCACAAAAAAACGCTACATCCCCCTCCCCACCCTCCGCCTGGGAAGGGCTCTTTGAACAGCCCACAGGTACGGCTTTTTACGTTTTTAACTGACTCACTAATGTGACAGGCGTAGGGTGATGTATGTAATGCCATGTTAACAGAGATGTGTTTAGGACTGCTCAAATAACATTGCAAGAGTTGATTCTACACCCTGCAAAAAACCCTTGGGTCCGCAGTGCTAGGCTGCCTGTGAAATTACATAAACATCTTTTGTTTTTTATTCTTGTTCAAAATACATTTTCAAATCAAGGCTCTCTTTCTTCAACATATATGTACTGCACTATAGGACTAATTTACATAAATGTGTTTTGGAAGTGCAGATGTGTGAGAAAGGAGTGCTCTCATTTTAATCTTTCGTGACTTCACTCCCGTTTGTGACGTCACTCCATGTCTTTGAGCGTCCCCCCACTTCTATGTTTTTACCTTTCGTGACGTCACGACTGGAAGTGACGTCGCTTCCTGTCTTTGAGCGTCCCCCCACTTCTTTATTTAGGACTTGTGCCCTGCTCGGGAGGCTACCCGGAACCCCTCTCTTTCCCTTTGTGGCTCTAGAGAGGTCATCCTCTCTGTGTAGCTACAGTGTTGAGGTGTCTGTAGAATTATGCACAGACTTCTGTTTAGAAACTGAAAGCAAAAAGTGCCTCCATAAAATTGCTCTTTAATCTTCAGAAAATGCTCCAGCCTTGGCCCCAGCCAGATACGTTTACAGACACGGAAAAAGAATGGGAATAAAATAAGTGCCAGTGCCCAAGAGATTTGTCAGAATGCTACCTCAGCGTGCATCACCTATGGTGCCAACCAGACCTGCTAAACAAGGGTACCAACAACACCTACTTACCATTACAAACCTACATTATTTGAACTATGTGTGGCAGGTGATTCAATGCTGCAGGAATGGCATGCGTACCCTGATGTTATTTTTTTTATTGTATGTTATATTTTTTAAACACTTTGCTCAAGTATGTTTTTTTTTAAAAACTAGACTGACTCGAACTAGGTGCGGGTGCCGAACACTGACAAAACCCGTACAAATTAAGCACTGAATGGGTCTGGAATTCCAACTTCCTCAAATTATCAATACCCATGGAATTGGCAATTTTTAGGTGGTGACCGTGATCATAAATGTATTGTTGAAAATCACCTGAGAAATGTGGATTTACCAGGAGAATTACGAATATTGCAGCTGATTGCCCCGGTAAATTGCTAATTTTATCCCCGATTTGCACCCAGACGTTTCAGCTGCTTTCAGCAGCGAAAATGAGCTGGTGAAACACAAAAGAACAGCAGTGCTACGGTGAGTCTCGTAATTCCGATGCAACTCCTATTACCAGTGCCCATCTGAATTATGGGAAATACAAGGAGACTTGGAATGAGGTTCACATTCTTCATACCAAGTCTCTTGCCACATACTTACTCCTCACATTAGAAAGCAATACAACAATGTCCTGTCTAGCATGAAGAGTAAAACATACATTATCAACAAATGCCCATAAGTGTAAACATTTTGGGACTCTCCAAAAATGGCATTGTTATACACATCCTATAATTGACAAGTTGTTGCACACGCCTTAAAACCGTGATCTTTTGATGCCATGTTCTCAATTAAGATTCAGTGTTTAAGCACAGAAATTCTCATAATCTAAAGATAAACCCTCCATCAGGTTTCATTTTCTTCTTATGCTACAATAATTAATTCCCTCTCAACACGAAGGCATTTACCAGGGCACAAATTAAGGATTAAAATAAAATTTGCCACAGATATAATGGTCGCAGCCACATAAAAGGGCCACCCACCCCTGTTAGCTGAGGTCAGTTTCTTTCTTCACATTGTATACATCCTCAGATGAGTAACCCAACAATCAATCAGATGTGCCAGTCTGTAGATATTTATTTTGGGACTGGTTTAAATACAGAAAAAGACCATTCCTCTCTGACATCCACATTGCAATCTGACAGATATCCAAGATGGTCTTCAGAGGCAGGTGACGTAATGGCCACCATTATGGTTCAAAGGGGTGCACATAAGAAAAGTGAGGATCAAATTAAGTGTCCTCTGTGGCTTAAAAAACGGATTACAGGGAAAAATATGAGTACAATTTTTATAAAATATCATCACAACAGTTGATTTAAACACGGTTGGATGGTCTGTCACATGGACGTAAGTCCCAACAAATAACCTTTGAAAATGCCAACTACAAGGCCTTGCTGGGCAAAGACAAAACTAACTATAATAGATCAAACAGTTTGGCCTCCAACGGGTCTATCTTACAGGTGCTACTTCAGTTCATAGACTTGTTGGGCCTAGGCGAAATTTTAATTATACTGGAATGAATTAGGTACATTTGGGAAGTTCATTTTACGCTTATTAAAAGAAATTCCCATAATTACAAAGTTGCCACACTTTGCATAGTTTTGCAAGAAATCTGTCATTCACGAGTGGCTGTTCTCTGTACATTGGTAAATGCACCCTCACACCAAAAATTGACATGAGGATGCATTTCATGCTAAAATGTCAAATGAAATCACAGATTTGCATTTCGCATAAATACTCATTATTTGGGCCCAATCTTCTACAGAACTCAAGGCAGAAGAGGCAGAGGCGGGAAGGCAAACATGGAGTCACATGCTTCACTCTAGGTGGATTGCGTCTCCAAGAAAGAGCAATCTTGGGAATGCCAAGCCTGGCTGATGAGGGGTGATGCCCAGAAACCGGTCTCAGGATGCTTGTTTCCAGTCCAGGGAGGACATGACTCAGCAGTTCAGGCTGGACTGTTCCCATAAGGAACAGGGTCAAGACAGATTTACATATGGCTGGGTCCAAACTGGGGTGGCGCTATGAGCAAAAGAATGATGGATTAACCTCAGATCTTTGTGACTGGGGTTGAATGTTCAGCATTCCTTCCATCAGTTGTTCCTTCCGTCCTTCATTTGTTCCTTTTGTTCTTGGGAACTCCAGCATGCAAAAGTGCTGACAATGACCATTCCCTACAGAGGCGAAAGGATCACGCCAGTGTTCACTCCATTACTACAAGATGTCCTTTACCACCTTCAGGTGTAACTGCCATTCATGATGCTCCAGGCATCACTGATTTAGTTTGACTTCTCTTGCATGTAAAGATACTGCTAGGTGTTGCACGACCAGGGAAATGCTGTGACGATTCTGCTAGATCCAGAGGCGCTCGTCCTGTGTGTTGCAATGCCATTTGGCATTGCAACACTCAGGGCATGGTGAGGTCCTCTTGGCACAGGACCTCACCGTGCCCTGTGTGTTGCAATGCTACTGTTGTGTATTTCTATAGGTTCTGAATCGATCCCCCTATTCCTGACCCTATTCTGGTTAAACTACCTAGCTAGTTAACTAACAGTCAGCCCATGAGGCAAGAAATCCCCCATGATGCAGATACCGTTATCTGACGCAGTCACACTACGGCACAGGAACGTGTTATCTGATTAGGTCATAACGCTTGAGATCTAATTAGACAAGCGACATTCCTCCAGCCCCTGATAAGGCATACGACGTTCTCATAACAAATCAAACCTATGACAACCTGGAAAATCCGTGCGGCCATTGTTTTGATTTCACAGAGAACTTTTGCAAAAGAATGTGCTAACGAGCAAGTCGTATGACATCTTTATTGACGTACCTATGTCCATCCTTACGTCAATCTCGGCACCTTTAAGGTATAAATATTGCCGACCTTGCCCTATGCAAACACACGCGTGGTGACAAGACGGAGCAGCCATACTTGCCGAAGCCGAGAGCAGAAGCAGACCCCGCAGGCAGCAGCCCCGCCTTCCTGACGCGCTGAGAGACGCGCTGCTATCTCAAGCCGAGAGACCCAGCACCGGCGCTTCTGGGCAGCCCTCGCAGGCAGCCTGGAATATCGAGAGCAGAGAAAGAGATACCATTCCTCATTCATCCTAAATTCCAGGTACAGAACTGAATAACCCCTCCTAGAGAATTCTTTAGTTATTCACTTGGCAAAAACAAACTTAACTTAAACTGTAACTTTCTATTCCCGCCCACGCATTAGACTTAGGTCAGGTACATGGGGTAGGCGTATTTAGAAACACCAGTTGAGTACGTTTAGTCAAATGTATATGTGTATGTAAATATATTTTAATCATTTTAAACATCATATGGCTCAGAAACCATATCAATGTTTTTACAGTATTATTTTATACTATTGCTTCTAATGTATGCACTTTACTTAACTATAAGTATTGCAATAATATCGATCCATTTCTCTTGTACGAGAAAAGAGACTGATCAATAAATAACATCTTTTATTGAACACGCCCGTCTCTTCCTTTTCTCTACATTCTGATGAGACTAAGAATGCACGTACTGACTGAGTAAAATAATTGCCTTGTGCTCACACGACTCATGAGATTGACTCTTGATTAGGGGAGAGCAAAGTTGTCATGTTCTATGGTTGTCAGAAACTAAATCCCTTCTTGTCTAATCAGGGGAGTTAATTCCTTCCTTGAACATTCGAGAAAGTTTCTAGCGAACTCTGAGCTTAGCTGGCAAACCCAAAAATTAAGTCTAGTATCGACAGTAGTAGACCTAGTTAACGTCTGGTCTAGGCCTTTACTGCTGTAGGTACTATTCCAATGAGCAGAGCCTATTGGGAAAATAGGAGCTACACTACATGGCGCCCAACGCGTTTGGAAAGGGCGATAAAACTAACGTAAGACATTTAGAGTAACTCAGTCGTGCTTTCTCACTCAGACCCCTTTTCCCAAATACTCCAAAGACGTCTGGAGTGGGTGAAAGGTTATTATATCCTCCAAAACCTCGCAGGAGGGAACTCCTATGTATGGTTTTTGGTTAAGTCAACGTTGAAGGATAAAACAGTTCCAGAATATTGTGCATCTAATCTCTGTCTCCATAAGAAACCTGATCTGCAAACAAACATAATACCATCCTGTCTGTAAAATGGCAGAGAGTGATGATGAAAGAGAGGCAATTAGATTAGCTACTGAAATAGCAGATGCTGATGCTACCATGCAAACAGCAGACCCGGATATAATACTCATCCAGGTCGCCAAAAGGAGATCTATAACCTTAAAACTTATAGAAAATGGACTGACACCTAGAGGTGGCACAGTCATATTCGTAATTGAGGCACACGAATATCGGCAGACAGAGGTATACTATACATGGATACATTTTCCAGCAGCAAATGCTGTAACAAAGTACTTCCACTATTACAAAGTAGAGGAACCTCCTGAAACGTACACTCCTTTCGAGGAGGTGGAAGTACCACTCAAATTCCAAGAGCATTTGCTCTTATTTGATGGCGCCCTAAAACATAACAATCACATTACAAGGCTTGGTCCTTTAGGAAGACCAGGAGCAACGTGGCCGGTCCTAGCCGGATACACACCACATCCAGACATCGAAAGAATGCCTGCAGCAGAGCTGTTAATACAGCTAAAACAACTACTAAAAATTCATAGACAATTAGTTCAGTATGTAATGCGGACTTCAACAATTCAGCCAGCGATTAAACTACCACAGCTGACCCCTCACCAGGGGAACACAAATAAAATTACACCACAGAACATCCAATCCTGCCTAGGTAAAGTTCCAGCTAAACGGGAACAAATACCATTCTGGTTGGCACAGAAAATTACCCAAATAGAGGCGGTGTTTCCTGACACCACCCCATTAGAAAAACACAGGATTCTGACTATATGTCTCCCAATGGGAATCGCACCACACATTGAGGACTGTGACACTTGGGGTACAGTCTTTGCTTCCATCTACACAAAAACGCACGGTGTTCCATCCATTTCGGTGATACCAGATGTGCTAAAACAAATTCAAGATGAATACGGTCCAGAACCTGCTTTAACTCTTGGTATGAAATTACTGAAAGACTTCAAGCAGGTCTCGGCTATATTATTAGCCAACATAAAAGGTGAAGCAGCAAACGTGGAGATCCGCCAGAGGTTAAAAGAGACAGATATAGCAGACCAACCAGCTGAAATTGCCAGAATCATAGAAAAATCCTATGAAGAACTAGGCAGAGATAGTCTAGGTGGAATACCAGTAAAACCGCAACTGACTACAAGTCCAGAAAAAATGTTTTTTAATAATAATAATAATTCACCAAAAAAGAACTGGGATGGGAACAAACAATCCAATCCTAAAGAAAAGAAATTCCAGTCCAGAGGAAGGTCTCCTAGGCGAAGAGAGAAATCTCCAAACCCGAGACAAAGGTCACCCCAGAGTGAACCCTCTGGGAATAGATATAACCTTAGAAATAGGGATAATATTAAAAAACCTGATAGATATCAAGACATTGATACACGTCCCTCTCAATCTTTTCAGAATTCCTCGCAGAAATCGGAAAGAAGAGGACGATCAGAAGAGCACGCCAAGTCCAAAGACAAGGAACCTGCTCAACTGAAAAAGAAATCACAATTTCCAAAAAAGAAGGTAGCCAGTATCAAGGTAGTTAACAATGCCGAGAATACTGAGGACACAACTGAAAAACGGAGAGTGGGCTCAGACAATGCTAGACAGCGCAGCAGAGGTGAGCATAGCTCGCAAAGTCCTTATGAATCATCTGGAGACAGTGGACACGAATGAATACCTTCAAGTGGAAACTGCAGATACCAGAGTTAGCAAGCCCCACAAAATATACGAGATAACATTACGTATAGAGGGAGATAAGACTAGGAAAATAAGGGGACTATTTTGGGATAACCTCTCCAAGGGTTATGACATCCTTCTAGCTGAAAAAGACTGGCCACCAGAGTTTGTCAGGGAGTGCCCTCATGGCGAAGAAGTAATTATGCCTGCCTTCTCGAATCAAATGCCGATTCATAAAAAATATACACTTGCTAGAAAGTGGGCAGTGGCCTTAGCACCTGCTTTATATAAAAATCATGTAGGATGGGATGAGGATTCTCCTCCTCACAAAATCCAGTTAAAATCACAACCAACTGCACAAAGGCAGTACCCAATTAAGCAAGAAGCTAAAAAACAAGTAAATGAAATACTAGATCAGCTAGAATACCAGGGGGTGATTGAAACTTGCACCTCACAAATGAACAATCCTTTGTTTCCGGTCTCCAAACCAGACAATTCATATCGCCTAGTTTTGGATTACCGACACCTTAACACATGTTGCAAAACTTTTGCAGTGCAAAACTCACACAGTGCTGCACTAATGAATAACATAGTGCGCAAAAAATACAAAACAACCTTGGACATCTCCAATGGATTCTTTTGTCAAAACATAGCACCAGAGAGCAGATATTTAACAGCTTTCTCAGTAAATGGCACTCAAAAACAATTCTGTCGGTTAGCCCAGGGGTACAAGAACAGCCCGGGGGTATTCTCAGCGAGAGTAACAGAATTACTACAACTATATGATGATGAAGCATTATCTTATGTCGATGACATTTACTTAACAGATGATGACTTGGAGACTCACTTGAAAAGAGTGAACACCATAATACTTGGTTTCGCTGCAGAGGGTTACAAATTCAACTTCAAAAAATCCAGAATTGCCCATCTGAAAATCCAGTACGGAGGATATGAATTATCAAGTATTGCCTGGTTGACAGTCTTTTAAGAACTAGAAGAATTAAAAAATCTAAAATATGAAAAGACGTATCCTCTGCCAATCGACATTCTGCCTCTACGACATTACGCCTGTGTAATCTATACAGACGGACATGCTCAACCCTCCGTTTGGGGAGAACATGCATACAATCCCACATGTGAGATCACAAAAGAAGTGTGGCGCGGAGGTAAACTAAGACCTCTATTAACAAAATCACACTCAGTAGAAACTAATTCAGAACTACAAACTGAAATAATAGCTTTGAAAATGGCGCTAGATAATGCGGATCGCGAATTCCCGACACTTATAGTGTCAGATTCATATTTCTGCGTCAAAGCATATAACAAGGATTTGCAGACATGGATTCAGAACGGTTACAAAGATGACACAGATGCACCAATAAAGCAGAGACTGCTCTGGGAACAAGTAGCTCTTTTGAAAAAAGAACTACCAAAGACTCACGTGACACACTCACTGAGTCATCAACGTGATGGCGTTCACGTTGTAGGGAATTCATTGGCTGAAACAGCCGCAGTGGCAGCCACTAAATCGGCTCCCGTAGATCGAAAAAAGCGTACATTAAAATAAATTGACGGTGAAACATTGCTGGCGGTGAAAACGTCATCAAAAGGCGACTGCTCAGCGTTACCGATCAACTATCCACTCAATTATACATACATAATCGATGCAAACTCCGTCCCTTTTGCTCGAATCCCTGGAGTGGGGGATAGAGTGATTCCAAACATGGACAGGAGAAACTTGTTAATCGCAGACGCACACATGGGCGAGGGTCTCAGACACCTTAAATTAAAAGATTCTCTGGAAGAATTACAATCACGGTACTGGTGGCCAGGCATGAGCCTGCACTACACCATGTTTGTAAAAAACTGCCCAAACTGCAACAGAGATCGCAGAGGGGAGAGAAGCAGTTTAATACCTCGTCGAATCAAGGCAAATAATATTACCAGCAAAAAGAATGGCTTGCGATTAACATATACAGGCTAGTTTCCACTTATAATGTAGATCCACGGCACTCGGCTGACGTCCGGACTGTTATACAAGATTTGCGAGTCTAAATGGCATATACGCTAAGAGCATGCTACGTTCGACCATTGTTTTCACTCAGGCAAACCAGCCTGGGGGGGAAACATGGCCAAATGAGCACAGCCCAGCGGGAATCTTCTCACTTCCTTCCTGAGGGTATGGGATGGTGTAAAGAAAAAACCAAGGCAGAAAGCAATCTATAATAGAAAGGATATTAGGTTCGGGAGCTGGGTGGGTCAAACATCTAATAAGTGTCCAACGTAGTCTAAATAACTTGCCAAGAAATTCTCTGAAGGGATTCAGTCCGTACGAATTATTATTCGGAACTAGGATGTTGATCTCTGACCTTGATAGTCAGACTTCAGTGGTAATAGAAAAAACCTTTGATGTCAAAGACCGTTTGGCTATTTTACAGGACTTAAACAAAACAAGAAAAGACCTGAGCAACATACAGTTGAAACAACAGCCAACAACCACTGAAGAATCACCACCTGTCCCAGCAAGACCTGTCTGGATTCCAAAAGTCGGGGATCTAGTCAGGGAGAAGATCGCGGTAAAGAAGGAATTTGGGCCTTCTTACAGAAAAGCAGTTCCTGTCTTGTCTGTCAACGGGACAAGATCAGTTGTACTACCGCCACTTGCTGGAAAAAAGAAGAACCGAGTTGTATCCATCGACCTGGTAAAACCACAACATGTGGCCGATAACAAACAGTAGGCCAAGTGGACTCCCAATAAGTAGCAGAACACCAAGGTTTGCTACCAGTACAGAGGTCCTAACAAAGAGGCTCATCACATTCGAAACGCCTAAAGAAGAACAACAAGGACTATGCAACAATGCAATAGAACTCAGACCTCTGAAAACCCAAATAAAGACATTTAGCAGAGACACACCAATCTACAATGAAGTTCCAAGTGAAAATGCAAGAAACAAAAATCCTGAACCAATTGGAACAATTGACAGAACTGCATCTGGTTACTTCATCAACTTCGATGATTCCTCTGAAGGTTTCAGCGAACAAAAGACACAGCCATCATCAAAATCCTTTAAAGACAAAGCTAAGGAACTTTTGAAACAACTGAAAGAAACATATCTGGTTACTCCATGGATTGAATTTTGGGTGGGTTTTGGTGCATTTATCCTCATACTTTGGCTCATCATGGTATTTACCTTGGGACGCTTCATTGAGGGAAAATATGCTAAAATGCACACAGCAAGTCAGAACATCAACTTGGTCCTCAAACCACACACATCTTCACACGTCGAGAAACGAGAACTTTCTTCAGAACTTTCTTCAGCCAACTTCACAGCAATTCCAATACCTGGTGGGGTAGCCTGGGACAACACTGACTATGAAATTTATGGTCCGGTCGAGATCCTGAAATATCCACACCAAATCAAGATCTCCTTGAGTGACTTTGCAAAACCAAACTCATTTGCTGATGATTGGGACTTTGAAAGTATAAACAATATGATGTCTGACTTAGTAATGTCTGCTAAATTTACAAAACATGATTATTTGCAAGGTTCTACAAATTATGATAGTATGTATTGCTATAACCATTATGGTAACCATTTCTTGCATAAATCTGCACAACCTAGAAATGTTTTAAATTATAATCAATGGGAACATTGTGCTACACCTCCAAAAGGGAGCTCTAGAACCGTTTATGACAAATATTCATATTTTTCAGGTTTTAACATAACTAATGCTGAAACATTTTATTACAAATTGTCAAACAAGACAGGGATGAAAACCATGATAACCAACACAAAATTGATATATTCAGATTCATTCTTTGAAAAAATGAATACATTTGGATTTGATTATTGGGACAAAAATGTTGATTTGAAAAGTGTTTGGGGTACAAAAGAATGGCAAGTACAGGGTATAGAAGCTTTGTTTAGAGCCTGCATGATCCCAGAACAAATGATATTTTTAAATGACACTGTTCAACAAACCACCTGTCTTGGCTTAGCCAAAATCAAAGATTTAAATAACCTGTCTATTCCAAAGCCAACAATGTTCAGCAATAACTCTGATACAGATGAAGAAATAGACATAAGCCATATACTTAACCAAAACAGAACACATCCTGATTGGAAACAATGGTTGATCTGGCCCACAGATACAAATAACTGTCAAGATAGATTCCTGAATAAAACACAGGGTTTCAAAATGACCAGGCCAGACCCTAGATATCCTCAAAGACATCACCCAGGGATAATAACAACCTACAGTGTGGGCAAATTATGCCTTCAATGGCTACAAACTTCCACACTGCCTGAAATTAAGCAACACCTAACTTTACTTACTGATGGTGCTGACTTGCGTGAATTTTCACTGGGACCACGCAAACAGCGTCAAAAGCGTTTCATAGCAGCCTCTGTATATGCAGCATACAATGAGGCCTGGAAGGTTACACAAATTGAAACAGCAGAGAGAATACGTGAAATTGATCGTATTAATTTGGAAAAATCACTTTCTGTAGTGGACAATGGGTTAATGACTCTGTCCTCCAGAATATTTTCATTGGACAGCATTGTGTCTTCAGCAATCGATATATTATCGCAAGACTTACTGTTATTGCAACATGGTCAGTCACAATTGCGCTCTATTGTACAGCTTGGCTGGACGTTACAAAATCTGCGTTCAGGCTATGTGCCTTGGCGTTTAATCAACACAACGTCACTATTCCAAATCTTTAACCTTACTGATAGACAAATCGGTATGGCGCAGAAGGGTGCTGATTATACAATCTTGAGCATTGAAAAACTAGAAAGATTACCAATGACAATGTCAGAACGACCTGTCAGTGAATGGATAATCCACGGAATCATAAATATTCCAATCTCAACCTTCAGGTTTCAATACTGCCAAAAATATATACAGGCTGGCATGTACGAGAAATTGGGAAAGGGGTACCTTAAAACAACTTGGAACCTGCCCTATTCACATGCATGTGTCAGTAACAAAGGACAGAAAGTGTTTCTTAGTGGCAACAATTGTGCTATGTCACTAAGCGGCACGCTTCTGTGTAACGGTATTAGTTTGCACGGAGCCTGTGAAGGGAATTCATACAACCTTTCATGTCACCAGCAAGGCGCACCTGCAACTGAAATAGAACCATTCTTTCAAAGACTCTATAATGGGAGTTACATTCTTATTGTAGACCGCAGATGTTGTAGTCTTATGCCCGGGACTCCTTATCTAGTAACAACAACGGCGAAGGTCAGGTGCTGTGGACGTTCTTTATTCCCCAGCTCCTTACCAGACAGGGAGGCAAGGGCATGGCCCGGTTTGAAAATTACTTCTATTCGAATAGACACTTTAAGCAGAATGAAAACAGTGCTTCTTCAGACGCCTACAAGGCTCACGTCATCTAAAGAAACGTATGATCTACAAGTCGCAAGGACGACTGCAGAGATACATACATTATTATCAACTAATTCCCCCGTACATTTCGCGGAAATCCTGAGCGAAATCTTAAATATTTCTGATACCACTGGGGTCTCAAAGGTATTTAAGACAGTATTTTCGATGGCATTAACACCATTCAAAGCCATACTGGGTATTTTTCCAGATTTCGTCCATTCGATTTTTGGCGGACTTCCCCTGATCCTGGGACTAATTGCAGGAATCCTATTCCTAGTCCTTATTTTTCGTTATGGCAACCCATGTCACAGATCAAACTCTCGCGACAATGGAAGATACGATCCTAGCCATTGGATACCGGGACCGGATATCAAAAATCCTGGGACTCTCCCGGCTTAGAGACCTAAACATGACTTGGTTTCTATCATTTCGACCAATGTGGCAAAAGTGTGTTTTACCTGTACTAAGGTGTCTGCTATGCGGAGAAGAATGCGTGTTAGACACCTGTCTGACGCTACAATCGGATGCGCCGGTGGATGCAGATACACTGTTGGTTCCTACCAAGGTTCACGCACTGTGCTGCCCTCAAAGGCTGCCAATTCTGATGACGGCATTCCTGGAATCTTCACCACTACGATTGAAGAGTAGTGAAGTTCAAGATGAAAGCAGCATCGAACAGGTACGACCTTCTGTCAGCAATGCAAATCAGAATGTCAATGGAGACAATCATGCGCACGAATGCATGGTTACCCCTATTTCCGACTTAGTGGAACTTTCCCATGAAGCTGTTGACAGTTTTTTCGAAAGCCTGAATGATATGATGTTCTCTCCGGAACAGAAATAGAGACTTTTGAGTAAACTCGCACACGGCGTTCCCTGAATTCGGCCTTCAACCTTTAAAAATAAAGTCACATGAACAATTACAATCCAGTTCACGGACAGCAACTTTTTTCAGCAAGCCCTTAAAATATTTTTCTATATATTTTTTCCCCGGGACATTGATCTTCTGCTTAAAGTAAGAAACTATTCCTAGAGAACTAAGATTTCTATTTTAGATACTTTATATAGACTTTAGCTGCCCGCTGGTATGTTCACAAATATTTTATTATGTGATGAAATGGTCTCGACCTTCCTTTCTGTATAGCTATATTAAGAGCCATTTCATGTGTATTTCTCATCTACCAAAAAGCAATAATGCATTACAATGCGTGTTTACTTTTGCATTTAATTCATAGCTTAAGTGCGTACAATATATATGACTGCAATTTTTCAGTATATTTGAAAATTTCGAAATGCATTTATGTATTTTGGGGTGGTAAGGTATACACTATACTCTATAGTATGTTGTACTATGTTATACTATGCATAGATTAGTAGATATGACCATAGTTAGCGTGGAGTGGGTGTCGTGTATTTCTATAGGTTCTGAATCGATCCCCCTATTCCTGACCCTATTCTGGTTAAACTACCTAGCTAGTTAACTAACAGTCAGCCCATGAGGCAAGAAATCCCCCATGATGCAGATACCGTTATCTGACGCAGTCACACTACGGCACAGGAACGTGTTATCTGATTAGGTCATAACGCTTGAGATCTAATTAGACAAGCGACATTCCTCCAGCCCCTGATAAGGCATACGACGTTCTCATAACAAATCAAACCTATGACAACCTGGAAAATCCGTGCGGCCATTGTTTTGATTTCACAGAGAACTTTTGCAAAAGAATGTGCTAACGAGCAAGTCGTATGACATCTTTATTGACGTACCTATGTCCATCCTTACGTCAATCTCGGCACCTTTAAGGTATAAATATTGCCGACCTTGCCCTATGCAAACACACGCGTGGTGACAAGACGGAGCAGCCATACTTGCCGAAGCCGAGAGCAGAAGCAGACCCCGCAGGCAGCAGCCCCGCCTTCCTGACGCGCTGAGAGACGCGCTGCTATCTCAAGCCGAGAGACCCAGCACCGGCGCTTCTGGGCAGCCCTCGCAGGCAGCCTGGAATATCGAGAGCAGAGAAAGAGATACCATTCCTCATTCATCCTAAATTCCAGGTACAGAACTGAATAACCCCTCCTAGAGAATTCTTTAGTTATTCACTTGGCAAAAACAAACTTAACTTAAACTGTAACTTTCTATTCCCGCCCACGCATTAGACTTAGGTCAGGTACACGGGGTAGGCGTATTTAGAAACACCAGTTGAGTACGTTTAGTCAAATGTATATGTGTATGTAAATATATTTTAATCATTTTAAACATCATATGGCTCAGAAACCATATCAATGTTTTTACAGTATTATTTTATACTATTGCTTCTAATGTATGCACTTTACTTAACTATAAGTATTGCAATAATATCGATCCATTTCTCTTGTACGAGAAAAGAGACTGATCAATAAATAACATCTTTTATTGAACACGCCCGTCTCTTCCTTTTCTCTACATTCTGATGAGACTAAGAATGCACGTACTGACTGAGTAAAATAATTGCCTTGTGCTCACACGACTCATGAGATTGACTCTTGATTAGGGGAGAGCAAAGTTGTCATGTTCTATGGTTGTCAGAAACTAAATCCCTTCTTGTCTAATCAGGGGAGTTAATTCCTTCCTTGAACATTCGAGAAAGTTTCTAGCGAACTCTGAGCTTAGCTGGCAAACCCAAAAATTAAGTCTAGTATCGACAGTTGTAGACCTAGTTAACGTCTGGTCTAGGCCTTTACTGCTGTAGGTACTATTCCAATGCGCAGAGCCTATTGGGAAAATAGGAGCTACACTACACTACAAGGCAGTAGTGTTGTCTGTGAGGCCCTGAACCAGTCTCCCTTTGATGGAGGAAGGAACGTTTTCAAGGTGAATTGCTCACAACTCCAGCAAGTTGATGTTGAGTTGGGTCTCCACTAGAGACTAAAGCCTTCTGATCTCCACCGCTCACATATGGACTTCCCAACTCAGCAATTATGCATCTGTTACACCATTAGTTCTGGATGGGGTAGGGAGAGGTCTCTGCCACTGGTCCAATGCAGTTCAACAACCACTGCTAAGTTTTCAGTCTCCTCCAAAACCTGGATGACATCCCTTGGTTCTGGGCCCCCTGAGACTTCAGATCCCACTACAGAGACTGCATATGCTATCTGGCATGGTCGTTGAGTAGGATGCTGGCAGCCAATAGGTCAAAAAGCCTTAATCACATTGAGACACAGGATCAAGGCAGAAACAGTGGGCAGACCAAATGTCCTGGACTCGTTAATCCAGAGGGAAGACCCAAAAACATAGTAAAAGTGGAACCTCTTGCACGGGCGATTGGACATGGTGCTTACTGTATGCCAAATCCCTGGCTAGGTCTTGAAACTGGGGTGAAACTGTTGAGGATACTGCCTTGAAGGCATATAGAGGCTCACGGAGCATGCTCTGACTCTGCTTTCTTTGAAGCACTCCAATGTGAAATAAATCTTCTTACCAGGCGAGACCTGTCAAAAGGCATATCCATAAGTAACAACTGTATGGCTCCAGAGAAGTCTGTAGATCTCAATATTGAATCGCATTTGAGCACCACACTAGTTCTGACTACTCTGCCTAAGTAATCAGCAGTGCTCATTCCTGATCTGATATCATATTTTGCTGAATCCTGGCCATCCTGAATATGTTGTGCTAAGTTGTCTTAAACTTCTTCCAGGAATGCAAAGAAGATTTTTGGCAACTATGGGCCATATGTATGAAACCCCGATTTTGCGATTCCCAAATAGCGATTTATAGCGAATCGCATTTTGAGAATCGCAAATCGGTATGTATACAAAAAATCGCAAATAAATAGCGATTTCTTAAAATTCGCAGATTTTACTGCGATTACCCGGTTTGTGATTCCTTAACTGCGATTTCGCAGAATTAGCGAACTCGCAATTGAGGAATCGCAAAATGGGAAATCTGAAAGTCAGGTGCAGCTTGATGACATCCCAACCAAGAAGTGTGACTACCCATGCTGCACCTGAGTTCCAGAATCAGAGTGAAAGGCTGGAAGGAGGGCTGAGGCAGTAGTGCAGTGCAACAGTGAGTGGAGAAATGGCTACACAGGAGCAGCAGCAGGGTGAAAGCCAGAGAAAGAGGAAACAAAAGTTTTCTGAAAGGGAGCAAGAGGTGCTCCTTCAGGAAATGATGCACAGCCATGAGCTGTTATTTGGGAAAAAATCCCTCAGAGTGCCAGAGACCATGAAAAGGAGGATATGGGCGGAGATCCAAGAAAAAGTCAATTCCATCGACGTCACCCACCGCAGCGTCGAGGAATTGCGGAAACGCTGGTACGATATGCGCCAGCGTACGAAGGAAAGAATTGCTGCCAGGCTGCAGGAGGCAAAACGGACCGGTGGAGGGACATCCACTGCCTCCGCTTCCACGCCAATGGAGGAATTGGTGGAGGGGACCTTACAACCGGAGAATGTGAGCGGCGTGGCTGAGCTAGACAGCTCCGACCTACCAGGACCAAGACAAAGTAAGAAGTATGCCATCACAACCCTGATACCGACCTACCCCACCCCCACCCGCATGCACACATCCCAAATGCCAATCCAGTGCAGGCACACACACAACCACAGCAATGCATTATGCGAGATGTAGTCACATGAAGCAAACAGTGGAACAGTGAAACCCAGCTAGTCTCAAGCAGTATGTGTGTATGAGTGAAGGCATTGTACAGACAGTCAGGACCCACATAATAAACCAAATAGTGTTATTTATTGCATTACCAATGCAAGGCTGGACAGCAAATTAATGTGTGCATTTACGTCCACAGCACCACAAGAAACACAGGGCCAGAGGCCTGGAGGGGAGGAAGAGTCCCACAGAGTTGCAGGACGAGGGCAAGAGGAGGAGGATGATGAGGGCAGCCCAGTCATCTCACCCAAATGCCCCGGGCGCATTGCATTGGCCCCATTGCCACCGCTTGAGGACGAAGTCGCTGACACCGATGAGGAGGCCAATGAGGTCCAGGGACAGTCTGTGCAACAACTCCATACAATGAGCTGTTCAAAGTCCCACACCTGCCATTCCAACCAGGCGCAGGGCCTGTCCATCCCCAGGTACATTTGCGGCAGGAGAGGAGTCAGTGTTCCGCGGCCTAGAGGGAAAGATGCTTCAGGCACAGCTCCTGCAGGGGAGAGGAATACGTCAAATACAAAGACAGCTTAGGGTAGGCTTCAGGGGCATTATGGGTGACCTGGAGGTACTCTATGCAGAGATACGGGTAGACCGTGCTGCTAGGCGTCATGAAACTCAGCGCCTTCACACACGCCTTGAACTATTCACAAGTGCTGTTAACCGACTGGCCTCAGCCACCGCTATCCAGTCCCGGCGCAGCGTTAGCATGCAGCGCGAGGTTGCACACAGCAGTCAGGACATGACCAGGGGATTACTACAGGTCACATGTGCTGTGGATCAGCTGTGGGCAGTTGCCACAGGTGGGACAGGAGTCCTCAGTTCCCTAGAGGAGGATGCCTCACTCCACCGCCCAACAGGACAGACGCCATAGTGAGCGTCATGGCAGGGCTGCAGATGCCACTGATGAGGGGAATATGCACTCGGGGCGCAGGGCAATGGGATGTCAGCTCCGCCGTTGAGGTGCCAGGACTTTCGAATGGCAGTGGGTGGATCAACCCAGTGACAATTTATTTTCAATGCACTGTGATTCAAACATGTGCGTGATAATACTATACACATTGTGTGCCACACAGGCTGTGTGATATCATGATTCATGATTAAAAAGATATTAAACACAGTTTATCCTGAATACATAGCATTGTGTCATCATTTCTCACCTAGAAATAGTTCTGTGTAACGTCATCTCTCCTCTGTCACCTGGCTGGTGCTCCAATCACACCGTCTGGCCTGCGTCCTGGTGCTGGCCCCTCCTCATCTAATGTGTCTGAATCGCTGAGCTCCACTGGGGTGCCTTTCCGGGTGGCAATGCTATGCAGCATGGCACACGCAACCAACATCTTGCAGTAGGTCTCAGGGCTGTATTGCAGTGCTCCTCCACTCTTGTGCAGGCATCTGAAACGGCTCTTGAGGATACCAAAAGTCCACTCAATGGTACTGCAGGTGGCAATGTGGGCACTGTTGTACCTCCGCTCCCTTGTGTTTTCAGGATTCAGGTATGGGGTCAATATGAAGTCCCGGACTGCATATGCACTGTCACCTGTGAGGCAAGGGGAAATAGGTTACACTCTTTCCTGCCACTGCTGTGCTTTACTGTTGTGTCACTGTTTCCTATGCAATTACCTAGAAGGTAGCCCTCTCCAAACTCCCCATTACTGAGTCGACGGTGGATCACACTGTGGCGAAAGATGAATGAGTCGTGGGTGCTGCCTGGGTATTTAGCTACAATGTCAGTGATAATGTGCTTGGCATCACACACCACTTGTATATTCAGGGAATGGTATGACTTGCGATTCCTGAACACATACTCATTGTGGGAGGAGGGGAAATGGCGACATGTGTCCCATCTATGCATCCTATGACTTGGGGGAATTGTTCTATTTGATAGAACTCCTGCTTGGTATGGTCTAGTGCCTGTGGGGTGAGGGGGTAGTGGATGTGGTGGGGCAGCCTCTGTACCATGGCATCAAGGAACGCATGGAAAAAAACGCAACAATGCACTCTGTGACACCCCTCCTACTGAGGCTATCACCCCCTGGAAGCTCCCTGATGCCAAGAGGCGCAGTGAGCACAGCACCTGGATGTGGGTGGGGATGGTGTGTGTCCAGCGTGTGGGGTGTTCAAGAATAGGTTTGAGTTCCTCAATTAAGTCTAGGATGCTCTCTTCATCCAGCCTGTAGTGTGTATGGATGTCCTCCTCAGTCCGCTGGAACAGGGTAATGCGCGCACGGAATATCCTCTCCAGACGTCTCCTCCTCTGTGCAGCAGCTCTGAGTCGCAGCCTCCTGGCTATCACATACAGCCCAGCCATTGTGGAAAAATGTGTTGAATTGTGGGACTCCTTAAATAGTTTGCAGCTGGTTACCACCTGCTCATACTTGGTGGTAATTGCGATTCTCTAATTTGCTATTTTTTCATACATTGCATAGCGATTTCTTAATTTGTGATATTTCGTTTGCAAATTTCGCAAACTGATGAAATCGCAAAATAAGAAATCGCTATGAAAATTTGCAGAATTCAGGTTCTGGCAACGTAAGGAATCGCTATTTTTGCGATTTCTACTTTTGCGATGCGATTGTGTCTTTCACATAGGAAATAGCAAATTTTTAATCACAAAGGCTGTTTTTTGTGATTCGCAGCATTTGCGACTAAAAATTGGCTTGATACATATGGCCCTATGTCCCATAATATGGGATTGAAAAATGTCCGAGAGTACATTATTTTTTTACCCCAATAGAAGGTAACTCTAAGTCTAGGACATCACCTGTGTGTCTGAGGACAACAGCAAATGAGGTTGTCTCTTCTATTGAGCAGCCAGTAGAAACTGTCATCATCATATTGTGGGGTAATTCATCCTCATCGTAGCCACCGTAAGCATAAGGTGATCGGCTTTGGACAGAAACTGACTAAAACATTTGCTGGAGCGCCGGAGGTAAAGGCAATATTTTGTTCAATCAGAATGAACTGAGGCCGGACACATCAGAAAAAACTCAGGGACGTGACCTCAGTCAAGGTTGAGTCAGATTTAGTTTTGAGTCAGACAAGACAATAGGAATGGTGTCCTGATTTGGCGCCATCAGTGCCAGCATCCACGTGGCAGGAACCGGCATGGATCTTTTCACCAGGTTTTAAGTCAGCTCCAGAGTGGGTGATGAATGGTAGACTTGTTCCAAAGGCACTGATGCTACACAGGATGGATCCACCAGTGGTAGCCAACTGAAGGTCTCTATGGATCCATGGGGCCCAAAGACATACCAGAGGAAGCTGAAAGGTGCCTAAGGTTTTTACCATGGCTTCGCTGAAGGCGCCAATCTCTGGTTGAGAACACATTTTAAAAGTTCTGTCCATTATCCACGTTTCACATTGGCTAAGTCCTAGGAGTCATTTTCAGCTGCAAATATGATTATTCTTCTACTGTTGCTGTGATTATTGTGTAGGAGGAAGCATTGATTGTTATTTGTAGTGGTAAGGTGTCCTGGAATCCATATGCCTGGGTATCGTCTAGGAGCAGCAAGGTTGTGACTTCTGGTTTATTTAGTATGTGATGTTAGCCATTTTAAAGTATGAATTGTTGGCAGCTGTTCACTAATATGCTCAGATACTTTAGGGAGTATGTATTTTGAAATTTTGGTAGTGGGCGCTTGGGAAATAGTGCTTGCCTCTTTAAAATCTTAAAGTATGTATCTTACTTCAATCTATGGAACATTTGTGGGGTGATTGTGTTCTCAGAAGTTAATTGCAATATCATTTTTCCATTGTAGCACTTCCATAACAAGCATTTCCCTAATATGTATTGCATTTCCAATTCAAATTCTTGGTGCTTGTACTTTCCTGGCTGTATCCCATGTGCAAAAGAAATTGTTTGCCTTTTTGTGATGTGATATATGTGTCTCTTTCTGCTTTTCTGTCTGAAAATAGCATACTTTTAAAATGAATGCTTTTGCAAAAACTGTTTATGTTGCCTAATTTATTTGAAACATACATTCAATCATTTTACATTTTATGCTTACATATGTGCTATTACTTTTAAAGATACTTGATTTTCCTTTGTTTGTCTTTGTTGTTGAGATTTGGGTCAGATGGTCTTTACTTTTCTGTTGGTCAGAAATTTTTTGTTTTAATTTCCTGTTAAAAACACAGCTTTATTGAGCGTCGGGGCTTTACGTTTAAATTTAATGAATAGGAATATTTTATTTTTATAACTGTTTTATTTTACTTACTTTGAAACTCTTTTTCTACCAGGTTTTCAAGTGTGGAGTAGGCTTTTTGGTAGTCCGGCATTCGTTTTCTTTAGTATCAAAGGATTAGTATACACAATAAAAGAAAGAGTGTAGTAGTTTATATATTTGTGATTTAAAATTATGTTAGGTTACATTGTAGTTAAGTTAATTTTAAAACTTACTTGTGAAGTTGCTTCATAATTTTGTTTAAGTCTTCTTTCTGGCTTTCCTTATGTGGTCCAAGAGAATGGTGTTTTCTTGTAGCTGAACCTGTATGTGGCTCCAACTGTCATTTGTGAAGTGGAACAAGGCCAATGCTTAGCCGCATGATGCCACTTACTAACACGTGGGATCCATGCTGTGAAAACATATAGATCCAGTCAGACATTTGGGGATATTTGCTTGGTGAGAAATCTGTGGTTAAAAGAAATAGTGTTTGAATCCAAATCAAGATTTACAGGAGATGCAGTAATACCATAGTCATAATAAGGACATTTGATAGCTATGAGCTGGTGAATGGGGAAACCTCTAAGTAGGAACAAGGCAATGAGATAAGGGATTACTATAATACAGTGTATTTAAAAGCAGCAGGACACTAGATCCACATTAAGTAGTTATAAGTTACATTGTCAATACAGAATGGGTCACTGGGTGAATAAATCTGCAAATAGCTCCATTTGTTGTATATGTCAATGACGTTTCAACCCTGGGTAATTACTGGGTCAACATCACGATGGTGTGAGCCACATACTAACAAAAAGAGGAAGTAATTTGGTTAGAATTTTAAGTGTGCAAAGTGTGTGTGAAATTAAGAGGCCTATTACAAAGTTGGGTGAACTTGCGTCCGCCCGACACCATCTCGGAAACAGGACCGACTGAACTCTGGTAAGCGGTCCAGACCGCCTCATTATGGGAGAATGTGTAACAGGCGTAAACCGGTCATAGTAAATGTTCCCATAGGGAAATGTGAGGTGGTGTTAATCCCTGCACCCATGGCAGGGACCTTAAGATGTTTGTCATGGGGTGCAGGGATTAAAAGGGGGGCACCATAGGTGCCCCCTCGACCATCAACCAGAGGCTGCAAAGACACCCAACAAGCTTCACAACAGGGTTTCCATCTCGGAAAGGCTGGCATGGAAACCTTGCCGGAAACCGTGCATTGTACTCTAGATGGCGTAAACCGCCATCCATTTGAATTACGGGATGGTTCCGACTGGTCAACAGGCTCCTTGAGCCCATCGAAAGCCAGCCAAAATGACTGGCTGGTTTCAATTCCGACTGGCTGAATCAAAATCAGCCAGTCAGAATTGAAACCGATGATGTCGGTCATCCTTAAGACCGTCATCGTAATAGGCCCCTAAGTGTGTCTCAAGACTACTTACTATTACGGACTTGCTTTTTTTCAGGTAAGTGGCAATTTCTGGATCAATGATGCTGAATTTTACATGTATCTCAACAAAGTAATACATTATAATAAGACAGGGGCTGTCCAACCACTATCTTATGATCATTTATTACTTTGTTGATAATATTGTACTCCCAGTTTACAACTGTTACATGATTTTTTTTTTACATTACAAGTAAGTTATCACATCAGGGCTCAGGTGTCAGATATTATTTGGTCTCTCTTGTCTGTTATTGTGCTTGACTAGCTATTTCTGCATTTTACTATTTCTCCACATCAAACAAGTCAGCAATAGTAAATAGCCTCCTGGCACACATACTTTCACACACACTTTGCATGATTAATATTCTAACCACATAGTCTTATTTTTGCTAGTACAATGCTTGTTGCGCCTTTCAAATTCCTGTTGTCCTAATGATGACCCAGCAGTTGCTTAGAGTTGAAGTGTTGTCAACATATATGGCAAATGGAGCAATTTGTGGATTTATTCAACCAGTGGCCCATTCGCTATTGACAGCAACATTTATACATAATTAATGGGACTGCGGTGTCCTGCTGTTTTTACACACACTGTAATCTCTGCATTTTATATAATTGTGTGACAGCTTGTGAGCACCTCATACTTAAGATGAAACAGTAAATGTTTTGCATAACTGCAAAGTGTGTTGTTATTTTTCTTGCACACTTGTCCTCAATTTCAGTGATAAAGAATTGATGTAATCACATAGTTATTCTTTCGTTATTTTTAAACAATTTATTTCACCACATAGGATCATTGTTCTATGTGTTAATTACCGCTTGTTCTAGGTGGTTGTTAAGAAGTGCTTCCCCTGTTTTGTACAGAACCATTGGAAAACACAGTTCAGGGTTAACTGGGACCTAGGTGCCAATGCAAGCCAACTCCCATGAAGCATTGTCCGGCATTCATTTTCTTTAGTATCAAAGGATTAGTATACACAATAAAAGAGAGAGTGTAGTAGTTTATATATTTGTGATTTAAAATTATGTTAGGTTACATTGTAGTTAAGTTAATTTTAAAACTTACTTGTGAAGTTACTTAGCTGGGCAGACTCACAGATGGCAGAGTCTAGATGCTGTAGCAGGTGAGCTGGACGTCTTTTATGTCCCTGAGACTTTAATCGAGAGACAAGCCAGCAAGCCCTTGGAATCACTCTGGTTCTGTTTTCAAGTGATATGGGTCCAGACCTTCTCACCCAGTCAGGAAGGCAGCAGCTCAACACAGCATAGCAGGAGTCCAGCAGAGTAGCAGTCCAGCAGGGTGGTAGTACCTTCAGCAGCACAGCAGTCCTTCTTCCTGGTAGAGTATCCACGGGTCCAGAAGTGTAAGGAAGTGGTGGTGTCTGAGGGACAGTACTTTTGGGCTTTTGAAGTGGGATAGACTTCATTTGATGGCTGAAGAGTCACTGCCCTTCCTGTCCTGGCTCCAGACTCAGTACAGGGTGTTATACAGCCCTTTGTGTGGGCACAGGATATAGCCTATTCAGATGTTAGTGTCAGGCTATGTCCAGCTTTTCCCTCCCAGGATGGCCCATAAGGACGCAGATGGCCATCAAGTCACACCTAAGCTCCCTTTGTGAGTGGCTGACTAGAAGGAATACACAATTGCCAGCTGACACCCAACCTAGGCATGCAATCAGAGACAAGCAACAGGCATTACATGGCTAAAGTAAGAAAATGCCAACTTTCTAAAAGTGACAATTTTAGAATTAGAATTTAAAATATGACTTTACCATATGTTGTGTTTTTAAATTGTGATTCCAAAGAAACCAAACTTGAGGGTCCAGTGTCTTCCCAATTGGAAATAGCACTTATAAAATCGAGTAAGGTAATCCCAATGTTATCCTATGAAAGAGAGAGGCCTTGCAGTAGTGAAATACTAATATAAGAATGTTTCACTACCAGTGCGTGGAAGACGTA
Source organism: Lissotriton helveticus (assembly GCF_964261635.1). Taxonomy (NCBI): domain Eukaryota; kingdom Metazoa; phylum Chordata; class Amphibia; order Caudata; family Salamandridae; genus Lissotriton; species Lissotriton helveticus. Next base: position 824,875,617 of record NC_136061.1, on the reverse strand, counting down.
AAAGTACATGTCCTACTTTTTAAATACACCGCACCCTGCCCATGGAGCCACTTATGGACTTCCTTAGGTGAGATTTACATGTAATAAAATGGAAGGTTTGGGCCAGGCAAGTTGTTTAACTTGACCGGTCGAAATGGCAGTTCACAATTGCACACATGTGCTCTTAGTGCCAGGCCTGAGCCATGTTTAAAGGGCTACTGAGTAGGTGGCACAATCAGTACTGCAGGCCCACTAGTAGCATTTAATGTACAGGCCCTGGGCACATATAATGCACTTTACTTGGGACTTATAAGTAAATTACATATGCCAATGGTGGATAAGCCATTGCCACCATGTTTTAAGCAGAAAGTACATGCCCTTTAGCACTGGTTAGCAGTGGTACAGTGCCCAGAGTCTTAACACCAGCAAAAATGTACTCAGCAAAACAGGAGATCTGAAGGCAGAAATCAGGAGACACCACACAAAGGATACCAGCTCTAACAGATGCCTGCTGAGGCCGTTGATGTTGCTGTCCAAAGCTCTAAATGAGACAAATCTGACTTTTGTGGTCATCAAGTTTACTTTGTGGGTTAGATTGCCCCAGGTCAAGCTTTTACAATCAGAATTAGGGCCTCATGTAGAGTTTGTGGAGTGGGTCATGTCTGCCATGGGCAAGAGGTAATAACATTTGTTGGCATGGGGACTAGGGCCTTCCATATTCTTTGCTTATCTGGTTACACTTTTATTCAACTGCTGGGAAAGTTCTTTCTGGCCAGTGTTTCAGTCCCAAAGGTCTCAGGACAGGATTCTTGAAGCTAGATCTTTTTTGAGCCAGTGCCCCTGCAGGGTCCAAGCCTGTGTGGTCATTTTGGCCTTCTTGTTTTCAGAAGTCCTTCTTTTTGTTGTGTGCATGAAGCTGCCAAACAGAAAGCCAACAATTTGACACTTAGAGAGAATTTCGAGGACCTGGGTGTCAGGAGGACTCAGCAGTCCTTGAGTCCTTTTCTTTCAGCTAGAATCAGGAGTCTTCTATTGTTTTAACTCGGCCTTCTTCTTCAGGTGGAATCTCCATGGGTCCCGGAATGATCTGAGCCGGTGGGGTGAAATGCTAATCTTATCCTGTGTGCCAATCACTATTTAGATATTCCTATGTCTATCACCTTTCAATCAATCAATCAATCATACCATTTGTATAGCGCACTACTCACCCGGAAGGGTCTCAAGGCGCTTGGGGGAAGGGGTATGCTACTGCTCGAACAGCCAGGTCTTGAGTGGTTTCCTGAAGGCGAGATGGTCCTGGGTCAGCCGAAGGTGGATGGGGAGGGAGTTCCATGTCTTGGCAGCCAGGTAAGAGAAGGATCTTCCTCCGGCGGTGGCTCTTCGAATGCGTGGTACGGCTGCGAGGGCGAGGCTGGTGGACCGTAGCTGGCGGGTGGGCGTGTAGAAGGTCATGCGGTCGTTGAGGTACTTGGGGCCCAGGTCATGGAGAGACTTGTGTGCGTGGGTGAGGAGCCGGAACGTGATCCTCTTGTTGACGGGGAGCCAGTGCAGGTTCCTCAGGTGGCTGGTGATGTGGCTGCGTCGGGGGACATACAGGATGAGTCGGGCGGAGGCGTTCTGGATGTGCTGGAGTCTTTTCTGTAGCTTCGCTGTGGTTCCGGCGTAGAGGGCGTTTCCGTAGTCCAGTCGGCTGGTGACGAGTGCCTGGGTGACAGTCTTCCTGGTCTCGGTCGGGATCCAGCGGAAGATCTTGCGAAGCATACGCAGGGTGTTGAAGCACGTTGAGGAGACGGCGTTGACTTGTCTGGTCATTGAGAGGGAGGAGTCCAGGATGAAGCCCAGGTTGCGTACGTGGTCGGTTGGCTTGGGTGCGGTGCCCAGGGCTGGGGGCCACCAGGAGTCGTCCCAGGCGGAGGGCGAAGATCCCAGGATGAGGACTTCCGTCTTGTCCGAGTTCAGTTTCAGGCGGCTGTCCTTCATCCACTCGGCGACGTCTTTCATCCCTTCGTGTAGGCAGGTTCTGGCGGTGTTGGGGTCTCTGGTGAGGGAGAGGATCAGCTGGGTGTCGTCGGCGTAAGAGATGATGTTGAGGTTGTGCTGGCGTGCGATGGCTGCAAGAGGTCTCATGTAGACGTTGAAGAGGGTGGGGCTGAGTGAAGATCCTTGCGGGACGCCGCAGATGACTTCGGTGGCCTCGGAGCGAAACGGGGGGAGGCGGACTCTTTGTGTTCTTCCGGCGAGGAACGAGATGATCCACTCCAGTGCCTTCTCTTGGATACCGATGTTGCTGAGGCGCTGGACTAGGGTGCGGTGGCAGACAGTGTCGAACGCAGCGGAGAGGTCCAGGAGGATGAGGGCCACTGTTTCCCGCTTGTCGAGCAGGGTCCGGATGTCGTCGGTGGCTGCGATGAGGGCGGTCTCGGTGCTGTGGTTGGCTCTGAAGCCGGACTGCGAGGGGTCGAGGGATCCGTTCGTCTCGAGGAAGGCGGTGAGCTGTCTGTTGACGATCTTCTCGATGACTTTAGCAGGAAAAGGGAGGAGCAAGATGGGGCGGAAGTTTTTGAGGTCGGTGGGGTCCGCTGTAGGTTTCTTCAGGAGGGCGCTGAGCTCGGCGTGCTTCCAGCTCTCCGGGAAGGTGGCGGTGTTGAAGGAGGTGTTGATGATATTCCGGAGTTGGGGTGCGATGGTGGAGTCGGCCTTGTTGAAGACGTGGTGTGGGCAGGGGTCGGTCGGTGATCCGGAGTGGATGGTGTTCATCGTGCGGGCTGTGTCTTCGGTGGTCACCGTGGTCCAGGTGCAAAGGGTGGCGGTGGGGGGCGTTGGTTCGACGGTTGGGTGCGTGGGTGGTGCGCCGAAGCTGTGGTGGATGTCGGCGATCTTGCGGTGGAAGAACGAGGCGAGGGAGTCGCAGAGGTCTTGTGACGGAGTGATGTCGTTGGTGCCCGTGCTGGGGTAGGAGAACTCCTTGACGATGCTGAAGAGTTCCTTGCTGTCGTGGGTATTGTTGTCCAGTCATTCCTTCAGGGATTTCTTCTTGGTGGTGCGGATGAGCTGGTGGTGCTTGCGGGTAGCGTGTTTGAGGGCGGTCATGTTGTCGGTGGTCCGGTCGAGGAGCCAGGCTTTCTCGAGGGTGCGGCAGGTCTTCTTGGAGTCCTTGAGTTCGTCGGTGAACCAGGATACCTTCTTGCTTCTGGGTCTGCTGGGAGGGTTCTTCAGTGGAGCGAGGTCATCGGCGCAGGCGGACAGCCACTGTGTGAAGTTGCGGGCAGCTTCGTTGGGGTCCGTTGTGTTGGCGGGTGGGTTCTGGCTGAGGGAGGTGGTGAGCTGGTCCGCGGTGATCTTGCTCCAATTCCTGTGAGGTACCTGTTGTGGGTGGTGGTGGGTCGTGGTTCTTTTGAAGCTGAAATGGACGCAGCTGTGGTCGGTCCAGTGGAGTCCGGTGGCGTGGCTGAAGGTGATGTACTTGCTGGAAGAGAAGTCGGGGTCAAGCGTGTGGCCGGCATAGTGGGTGGGGGTGTTGACCAGTTGCTTGAGTCCGAGGTTGGCGAGGTTTTCCATCAGGGCGACGGTGTTGCGGTCCTTGTTGTTCTCCAGTTGGAAGTTGAGGTCCCCTAGGAGGATGTAGTCAGCGAAGGGGAGGGCGTGTGGGCTGATGAAGTCTGTGATGTCTTCGCTGAATTGTGTGCGTGGTCCCGGGGGTCTGTAGACGAGGGTGCCTCTGAGGGTCGTCTTAGGGTCGGTGTGAATCTGGAAGTGGAGATGTTCTGCTGCGGCGAAGGAGTCGTTGGCGTCGGTCGTGATGCGGATGGTGTTCTTGTGGACGATGGCGATGCCTCCTCCGGTCTGGTTGATGCGGTCCCTCCTGATGATCTTGTACCCGTCCGGGATGGCGATGGCGATGTCGGGTGCAGAGGAGGCGTTCATCCAGGTTTCCGTGAGGAAGGCGACGTCCGGTGATGTAGCGTCGAGGAGGTTCCAGAGTTCCACGGCGTGTCTGTGGACGGATCGGGTGTTGAGCAGGATGCACTTGAGGTGGTTGCTGCTGGTGCTTGTCTTGGCGGGTGCCGGGCAGGTTCGGAGGCAGGTGAACTTGCAGGTACAGCAGGTGAAGGGTCCGTGGGTGCGTCTCGGGGTGGCTCGGCAGCAGGCGTGGGTCCGGCCGGCATTGAGTGCGTTGAGAGTGGCGGCGTCGTAGGTCAGACGGGTCATCTTGCATCGACGGGGGGGGCCAGGGGTCCTGGCACTGGGCGCCCTCCCAGTACTCAACAGTACTCCCTCTATGGTCTACTGCAAATTTTAGCATACCCCTTGCATTCAATATGGCTGAACCCTTCCTCCTCTGTCTGGGAACAAACGTGTTCTCTCTCTTACTGGGTTTGGAGCTAAACGCTCTAGCAGGGTTCAGAGAATGAAGTAAACAGATCATGGCAGCCCTATTTGGGATCAGGAAGTCAAAAGAATTGTTTGGGCTACTGTTTGCCCTGATAATTAAGTCGTACTAAGGGACAAGAAGTAGTAAACTCCAACCTGTCCTCCCTGAACTCTGAGGTAAGTTAGTGTCTTGTGAGCTGTTTTCTTTCTCATTTAAGGATTTGTATTCCAGCTCAGGGGGTGTGGTGAGTAGCAGAACTGGTTTTAAGACAGTTCTGGCTCAGCCAGTCCAAAGAACAGATTTATAAAGTTAGTTTTCCTCTGCAATTATCAAAAGCTGATTTCAATACTAAACCAGATTTTTTAAAATAGAGGGAAAATAACTTTGAAATATGTTATATCATTTTCTCAAGCAAAGATGCAAACATTTTAATCATGTAACTGAATCTACACAGTGGAAATAGCTTTTAGGTCTTCAGTGAGTGTGAGGGCACTCTATGTAAATATATAGTGTGCTCCATAGGCATAGCTAAAAGTGACAAAAGATGATCACTCTCTTGGTGCAACTAATGAGAACAGTTGGATAATCAGGGGCGAAAGCAAGGAGAAATTGAATGATTTTCATCCGTTCACAGCAGAATAGAGTGTGAAAGTGGAAGGTGGTATCGTAAACGCAAACAGTGGTGGTAGGTCCAAGGAACTGGTCTGATTGGTTTGGCAGACTGCAAAGATTTAGGGTGCCAATGTACCTTGACACTTACATCTGTCCTCACAGGCCATTAGCAGTGTTTAACTTGAACCAAGGCACAGGTAGCCAGATCCAATGAGAATAGCTGCTGGTCAGCACAATCTCCACATAATCATACCACAAGGAGTTTAGGCCATTGTACACACAGTAATTTGTGTTCCATCTTGCAAATGGAGCAGGCAACAGAAAGATGACATTGAATGAGTGGGTAATGCAGCTGGTCCTGCAACCTCAGTCGAAGGAGTATTATTACTTTTGCACTGCATGCATGGGGCACTCCTTCACCCAATCCAACATGGCCACCATTCAGCAATAACAGGGGAAGAGATTACACACAGTTGTTGGTGAGCAGCAGCCTAGATACACAGCTTTTTCATTTCTTTGTACTTCTTAAGCAGCTTCAGACACATAACCACTTGAGTTTGACCCGCTCACCCCAACTGTCATAACAGCACCAGAAGGGTACATGTTTGAGGGTATTCTCCACTTTGCAGGCATATAATGATGATCCTTCCTTTTACACCATGATTTTCTCAAATGGATAGTAATCATGAACTGTGTATTTTGGATAAATACATTTAATGTATTGAATTGTCTACCAATTTTAAAACAATAAATGAACAATAACCTATCATGCTTAAGTCTTTCTCTTTCAGGAGTAATCAGGTGTTTATAATCAGCAAGTGATCATGACTAATGTTTAATGTATAAAATTGAGGTACCTGATATTACCACTAAATGTTCAGTGTTCTTGCCTTTTTATTGTTCGGTTTGATTCTGTGCCTTTTACTACTTGATCACTGATTTTAAGGTGTATGTATTTTTGTATTCCTTAGGGTTATGCCTAAAGCATTACATTGTTCCAAAACCTCAAAAATCTCTTTGTAGGGTCCAATGATTTTTGCCACTATTATACAGTGTTGCATTGTACCCCGATCTAACCTCGTACTATCCCATTTGAGGTAAGCCTGAAGTGCTTTTCAGCCGCTTCATGGAAAGTGATAGAGGCTTGAGAGACCAACTGACTGTCAGAGACTGAGTACCAGGAGTGTCCTGAGCCCCCATGCTTTAGCAGCCTAAGCAGGGGTGTGGGTGCCACTGGCTTGTGAGTAACATGATATGTTTACCATGTTGTTTACAACTTCTTTGATAAGTGACTTCTATACGTGATATTAGTCTCCCAGCACAAGGTCATTTATACCACTTCAAAAATGTGAAACCGATGTGGAATGGTAGAACAAGTAGATGGATGGGAGGAAGGTGAAGATGAGGAAGGATGGATTATGGAGAGAATTAAGGATGGAGAAAAGAAGTATGGATGTGAGAAGGATGGATGATAGATGGATGACCAGAAGGAAGAATGTATGCAAAGATGGATGGATGGATGGATTGATGGATGGATCGATGGATAGATGGATGGACGGATGGATGGATAGGATGATGGATGGATGACCAACTTCACTGACTGAGAATTGAGATGTGAAAGGCACCACCATTTGGCCACATTGTTTTCAGATTTCTGAGGGAGATGCAAACAAATGAGAGCTGGACACACTCACCTCACTCACTCAGTCAGTGCCATTTGGGACATGGTTCAAAGTGAGTGGATATTTTTTTTCTGAATTACCCCTGGCCGAGTACCCAGTGCCACGTTAGTAAGAATACCGGCAATGTCACATTTAATGTCACTATGTTGTGGCTGAGACATTGAGTTTTCATAGACAAGTCTAACAGCCACTTTTTTCTCTGTCTTAGTTCTCACATATATTTTAGCTCTTGAATAACTTTTCCAACTTTAAATTTTCTACCCAGGGTACAAAGATCATATATTCCAGGTACCCATAACATGACTGTTGACCGGTGAACTCCGACTTTCCTCTCTTTATTTTAAGATAATGTGAGGCATCTGCATATTATCAGTGATATGCCACCTTACACTACACTCTGGAATGCTCTTTAATAGGGATGGGTGAAAAACTCTGCTCCTCCAGTGGACTTTGGAGAGTTTTGCCAACTCTGTGTGTCGCTTGGAGTGCAGAGTTCCCGCAAAACTCTGCTGCGTGGCTCACCAATGGTAAATTGGTGAGCGCGAGTGAGAATTGGCATCCCCATACGTGATTTTCCAGCGCTAGACTGCCTTCCGGTGAACTTTTTCAACATGGGCGTTTGCTGCAGGATGCAACAGTTTGCATTGAGAAAGTTGCTGCTCAAGTAAGAAATCTACTCGAGTGGCAGAAAGAAGAATCGCCCTCTGATGCCCCATGTGTTGCCATTCACTCTGATTTTGCAGTGTGGAACAAAAACCTGGTGCTAAAATCAACACCATGTGCTAAATTCCACCTTCTTCTACTTTTTCGGTGAGACAGGGAGTATTGATTCTGTATCATATATTTGGATGTTTTCTTTTGCATTTTATTATGCAATTGTAATGATCGGGGACCGCCTTCCCGTCACTTTATGCGTGGTAATGAACACACTCAGACGCCTTGTGGAGGATTAGGCGAGGAGTCCTGCGCAGCTCCGCCCATCTTTTTTTATACATGCGCTCACGCCGGCCGGCGTGAGCGCAGGGGCTGGGGTCCTCCGGCGTGCGCTGGCTATAACCAATAGTGCGCTGACTGTCCCATCCCATCTTAACTCAGTCCTTGACTGAATCTCAAAAGTCTCACAGTTCACATACTTGACAGGCAAAGTCTCTCAGGCAAGTGCTTGGCTGGGGATTCTCCCTCAGGGCATACCGGATGGGCCCCGGCTGAAGCTTGGGGCAGGGACCATGGTGCTGG